>NC_053028.1:450424408-450467541 GCF_003073215.2 Triticum urartu
GAAATGGGTAAAATTGAGCTTTATTGTCTCTTGTTTTATATGCGCGGAGCCCCTAGTACAGGGGTATACGGCTATTAAGCCTTTATCAATTGTATGTTTATGCCGGACTCGTCTAGCCGTGTCCGTGGTCTTGACGACCTGTTTAGATGCTTTGGCTGGTGAAGCCGCTTTATTGTGGGGCTGTCAAGGCAGCCGCACTGTTTTCCGCGCGGGAGGAACACTCAATGTTTTCCCTTTAATGAGATGATGCCTCGTGGACCGGGCATCTTAAGCGTAAGAGATGCATAATGCGGTATTGCGTTAAAGCGGGCGAAAGCTTCGCGTCCCAGCAGTGCTTGATAGCTACTTGAGAATGGGGCGATGTGGAAAGTTAGCTGTTCGCGGAAGTTATCGGGGGAGCCGAACATAACTTCTAGCCGGAGAGAACCCATGCAACGGGCATCCGGGCCTGGCGTTACCCCTTGAAAGGAGGTTTTGCTATTTTGTTGGGTCTATCCCCATGTTGCGGATTGTGTCCTGGTATAACAGGTTTAGAGCCGCCGTCCATCAGGACATTTGTAAAGTGGAGTCCCGATTATTGGATCTAATACCAAGGCAGTCCAGCCTGCGTTCCGGATACTTCTAGAGTAATCCTGATGGTCGAATCGGTTTTAACAACCATTGGCGAGACTCCTTTGGGATAGGCCGTATGGCGCGTATCTCTGTTGGCGCCATTCTGTTCGTCACGTGAAGTAAGTTTACTGTTTTGACTTCTTGTGGGAAATCCTTTTGTTTCCTGGTGCTCTGCTTGTGGGGTTCGTCGTCGTCCTCACTTGGTGTGTCGAGCCCCTTGTGTTCGGCGTTGAGTTTGCCGGATTGCTTGAAAACCCAACAATCTCTGTGGGTATGGTTCGCAGGCTTCCCGGGAGTACTGTGTATTTGACATATCTTGTCCAAGATTTTGTTTAAGTTGGATAGCTCGTCCCTGTTATCCTTGAGGGGCGGCTTTCTCTGATTCTGCCGCGAGCTTTTGAATCCGGCGTTGACCGCCGTGCTCTTTGGGCTGTTTCCCTTATTCCGGCGCTGGTCCTTGCTGTCAGGGTTTTCGTTTCCATCCCTAACTTCGGATGTACTTGGGTCGCTGGTGCTACATCTTGCCAACCAGCTGTCCTCTCCTCAAAAGCGGGTCATGAGGCTTGTTAATGCGGCCATTGTTTTGGCTTTTCTTGGCCGAGGTGTCTGGCGAGCCATTCGTCTCGAACGTTATGCTTAAAAGCTGCTAGGGCTTCGGCGTCCGCAGTCGACTATCTGATTCTTTTTAGTAAGAAATCTGTTCCAGAATTTCTGGGCTGACTCTCCGGGCTGTTGAGTTATGTGACTGAGATCGTCTGCATCCGGAGGGCGGACATAGGTCCCTTGAAAATTTGCCCGGAAAGCATCCTCAAGCTCTTCCCAACTTCCAATGGTGTTTTCGGGAAGGCTTTTGAGCCAATGCCGGGCTGGCCCTTTAAGCTTGAGGGGTAAGTATTTTATGGCGTGGAGGTCATCTCCTCTGGCCATGTGTATGTGGAGGATATAATCCTCGATCCAGACCCCAGGGTCTGTTGTTCCGTCGTACGCCTCTATGTTTACGGGCTTGAATCCCGCTGGAAATTCATGGTCCAGCACCTCATCGGTGAAACATAGGGGGTGTGCGGCACCCCTGTATTTGGGTGTGCCGTGATGTTCAGATATTTGTTGTGTTGCATTGCTTACTAGAGCTTGCTTTCTTGGCCCGTATATAGATCTGGCTGGGCCGTCTTTTTGATGCGGATCCTTTGGTTGATCGCGTGCCGGCTTGTGTGCGGCGCCGCTTGCCGCTCCATGCTGGCCATGCGGTCGTCCATCCGACTGGATGGCTTTCCTATTTTTTGACTGCGGGGGCTCTAAGGCCTCCTCGTCAAATTCAGGCAGTAGCTTTCGCTTTGGATAGCTTTTTGTGCGGCGACTGCCGGCATATTTGTCTGCGGTGTTGCGTAGTTTGCTCCATCTGATTCTGAGTGCATCTTCCGCAGTTTTGAGCTTTTGCTTCTGCTTTTTCAGGCTATGCGCAGTGGCGACGAGCCTTTTGTGGAGGTTCTTCTGCTCCATGAGTTTATCCGGCGTAAGGTCGTCCGGACTATTGTTTTCGCCGTGAACGGGGTGTTTGGTTTGTTTATCCAAGTTTCCCTGTTCGGACACTTGCTTGAAGGCATGTTCGTCGTCTGCCGGCTCGTCCTGCTCTATGGCTGGGTCTGTGTGGCTGCTATCTTTGTCGAGGCGGGGCTTGGAGCGGTGCTTACGTCGCCGCTTTGATTGCTTTTCGAGTGAATGATCCCTCGTTGCATCCCTGTGTTCCTCGTCGTCGCTTCATTTGGGTGTGTCCACCATGTATACATCATGAGATGAGGTGGCTGTCCAGTGCCTTATAGGCATTGGTTCATGTTCATCTCCTACATCGTCGTTCATACCATCGATGTCTTCGGAGTCGAAGTCGAGTACGTCGTTTAAATTATTGCCAGTGGCTACGAAGTGGGTGGTGGGTGGGCTTTGAATTTCTTCATCATCCGCATCCCAGCCTTATTGATCATAGTCCAGCCAGGGCTCTCCTGACAAAGTGAGAGACTTTAGTGAATTCAGAATATCGCCGAAGGGCGAGTGCTGAAAGATGTCTGCGGCGGTGAACTCCATGATCGGCGCCCAATCGATCGGTCGGGGCGCGGAGGGCTCGGAGTCTGGAGAGGAGTCCGGCTCCTTGGAGACACGGGCTTCGCAGAGAATAGGGCTGGTGTTCGGCTCGATCGCCGTAGAGATTGCAGCCCCCGAGGCAGTGTCTAACCACTCATCCTCGATTGGTGTGATCAGCTCTGAGCTAGGGGTCGGAGCGGACACAGGTGCGGCCTCCAGGGCACTGTTCGGTGGCAGAGCTAAATCATGCCCATCATGACAGTGCGGCGCACTCGGTTGTGGCTTGAATCCGTCGAAGATCAACTCTCCGCGGATGTCGGTCGTGTAGTTCAAACATCCAAATCTGACCTGCTGGCCAGGGGCGTAGCTTTCGATCTGCTCCAGATGACCAAGCGAATTGGCCGGCAGTGCAAAGCCGCCGAATACGAATATCTGTCCGGGGAGAAAAGTCTCACCCTGGATCGCATCGCTGTTGATGATCGGAGAAGCCATCGGGCCTAAAAGTGACGACACAGAGGAACTCTCAATGGAAGCACCAATGTCGGTGTCAAAACCGGCGGATCTCGGGTAGGGGGTCCCGAACTACGCGTCTAGGCCGGATGGTAACAGGAGGCAGGGGACATGATGTTTTACCCAGGTTCGGGCCCTCTTGATGGAGGTAAAACCCTACGTCCTGCTTGATTAATATTGATGATATGGGTAGTACAAGAGTAGATCTACCATGAGATCAGAGAGGCTAAACCCTAGAAGCTAGCCTATGGTATGATTGTTTTTCGTCCTACGGACTAAAACTCTCCAGTTTATATAGACACCGGAGAGGGCTAGGGTTACATAGAGTCGGTTACAATGGTAGGAGATCTACATATCCGTATCGCCAAGCTTGCCTTCCACGCCAAGGAAAGTCCCTTCCGGACACGGGACGAAGTCTTCAATCTTGTATCTTCATAGTCCAGGAGTCCGGCCGAAGGTATAGTCCGGCCATCCGGACACCCCCTAATCCAGGACTCCCTCAACGGGATTACCCAGGACCCATTCAGGCTATGACTCGATATGGGTTGTAGTCGATCGTTTGACAAAGGTAGCTCATTTCATCCCAGTGAAGACTACTTACAGCAGTGCCAAGTTGGCTAAGATATACATGACCAGGATCGTATGTCTGCATGGAGTTCCGAGGAGCATTGTATCAGATAGAGGAACCCAGTTTACCTCAAAGTTCTGGAATCAGTTGCACGAAACTTTGGGTACCAGACTAGAGTTTAGTATAGCTTTTCATCCGCGGACAGATGGACAGACTAAGAGAGTCAATCAGATTTTGGAGGATATGCTGAGAGCTTGCGTGCTAGATTACGGATCTAGTTGGGGCAATTTGCCATATGCAGAGTTCTCTTACAACAACAGTTATCAATCCAGTTTGAAGATGGCCGCTTTCGAAGCCTTGTACGGAAGGAGGTGCAAGACCCCATTGTCGTGGGATGAAGTTGGAGACTGCCAGTTGTTTGGACCGGATTTGATTAAGGAGTCTGAACAGAAGGTGAAATTGATTCGCGATAGGCTCAAGGTAGCCCAGTCCAGGCAGAAGAGCTACACAGATTCTAAACGCAAGGAGACAGTTTACGGAGTCGGAGACCGAGTTTATCTTCGAGTATCTCCACTTCAAGGAGTTAAGCACTTTGGAGTTAAGGGAAAGTTAGCGCCACGTTTTGTAGGACCATACAAGGTTTTGGAGCGTATGGGAGAAGTAGCCTACAAGTTGGAATTGCCCAAAGGATTGTTAGGAGTTCACGATGTATTCCATGTTTCCCAGTTGAAGAAGTGCCACGCAGAGATGGCTGATATACCGCTGAGATATACAGTGCCGCTGGAAGCGATTCAGTTGGATAGTGATTTGACCTATGAGGAGAAACCAATCAAGATTCTTGAGTATGCCAGCCGAGTCACCCGCAGCAAGGTTATTAAGTTTTGCAAAGTTCAGTGGAGCCACCACACCGAGGATGAAGCCACCTGGGAGCGAGAGGAAGATCTACTGAAGGACCACCCTCACCTATTTTCTAGCCAACCTGAATCTCGAGGGCGAGATTCATCTTAAGGGGGGGGGTAGGTTTGTAACATCCCAAATTTTAAAAATGTTATACATTAGATCATCACTGCATATCATATTTTATTTGCTTTTAGTTTGATCCTAGAAATTCTACGCAACTCAAGGACCCTCGGAGAGAGTTGGGGATTTCGTTATTTTCATATTTGAGTTTTCTCAAATTTTGAAAATAGGATCAGTTGATTTTATTTATTTTATCTTCAATTATTTCAATTATAAAAATATGAGAGATGGAATAAAATGACTTTCCCAAAATAAAGAAATATTGAGGATTTAATAATAAAATCAAATAAGATTTTCTTTTGGAGTTTTTTTTTGCTATTTTATTTGAATTTAGGAAAAATGCGTGTTTTTCAAAATTGCATTTAGGCCCCAAATAAAAGTTCATCCCATTCGGCTTGATTTCAGAAGTCGGGGAAAATTTATTTCGGGATTTTTGGAGTCCGTTTAGTATTTCTTTTATTTGTTTTTCTGCGCCTATTTATTTAAAAAAAACGCGAAACCGACTTTGGGCCGTGTTCGGCCAGGACTCTATCCGGCCGGGCCTTTATAAGGCGCCGCCCAAGCCCATTAGCCCCAAGCCGCGCCGCAACCCTAACTCTAGCCCCCCCGCCACCGACGGTTTTCCTCGAGAAAACTGTTCGGTTTTCCGTTCGGTTTTTTTAGATCCATTTTTTAGATCGGTTTATTTCTGGTTTATTTTATTTAGCGAGCGTTCGCTCGTTCGTTCCTTTTAACGAACGCGTTCACCGTTTAGTTCCAGAAAACAAATGTTCGTTCGTTAATCTATTCGTCGTTTTTCTTTTTCTCGGATTTTCCGCGATTATTTTCTGATCGCGATTTCTGATCCGATTTTCGTTCTAGTATAACTTTTCGCTCGTTTATCGGAATCAGGCGATTCAAGCGCTTGGAGTTTCGTCTCAAAACCCTCTTTCCGTTTAACCAACTCAAACAAGTTTTTTGCTTCTATAAAATTTGACCTAGATCCAGATTAGTAAACGAAGTTTGTTTCTTTCGCCGTTTGACTTTTGTTGCTTCGTTTGATTTGATTCTTTTGCAAACCGGAGTTCTTAAGTTGAACTTTCTGGTTAGTTTTCTTATTTGAGTTCTACTCGTGCATTAGATGAGTACTTATTGTATGCTTGTTTGTTTGCGATAGAGTACCCGGAGTGCGCCGCTTGCTACTTTGAATCTCTAGGTTTCGCGGATCATCAGCAAGACAAGCAACACTTTGATCATACCTCCTACTACCTAGTTTTATTTGCATTAGATCAATCCTCAAACATTGCATGATTATGATCTAACTAAATTGTGGGTTTGGGAAGTAGATGAAGTAGTACCTATTACCTGTTTTATTATCAAACCCCTTGGGAGTTACTTCTACGTTTGCTTATATTGCCATGCTATGCTAGTAGACGTGGATTGGGTGAGTGTATCCATGACAGATGTGAGATTGATAAATTAATGGTTTATTTAAGGTGGCAACTTAAACACACATCTGGGTGGATTGAGGCAACTGGGTATTCCAGCGATTGCCTGTTTTTCTTTATGGACCGCCACCCAGGTTCAAAGGGATCATGAGATTATTCATGCTAGAAACTTCCGTGTGCAGCCACAAGCTACTATGGGCTCTAACATAGTTGATTAAGTCATGTGAAATCTTATAGTGGTAGACTAGCAGATGTAGGGGAAAGTAGGTGTAACGGTCTACCCGATTGTAAGGTGCTAGCGCTTCTAAAAGACTATGTCTCGGCCATCCGTTTCTCAGATACCATGTAGTGCGAGAATCCCAACGGAGGAGATCGAGTCTTGTGGGGAAAAGTGCGCAAACCTCTGCAGAGTGTATAAACTAATCATGGTTAGCCATGTCCCCGGTTATGGACAACTTGAGTATCTAGTACTTGGATTATCATGTGAATCTCATCATGTTACTCTAATTAATATTGTTGGGTTGTTTAAGATGATTCTTAATTGGGATTGAGAGGGTGTCTACACTCTCAATGTTTAACAACTACCATGATAGTTAAATCAAATTTATTCCTCTGTAGTAGGGAAAAATTGGCTTTACGCAAAACTGTAACCATAGAGCTTTGCACCAGCCATATATGCATGTAGTATAGCCTTATTCTTTCATTACTCTCTATGTGTTACATTGCCAGCATATTCCATGTGCTAACCCGTTTCGGGATGCAACGTTCATGTTGCAAACTTTTCAGACGACGAGTATGGTGCCTTTAGGTCGTGGTTCTATACTCAGTGATGCCGTTGGAGTTGATGGACTCACTTATCTTCCAAGCCTTCCGTTGTTATCGTTATTAGATGGCCTTAAGCCATATTTATTGTAATAAGTTCTCTTTTGAGACATTCGATGTAATAAGTGTGTGATTGCTACTCTGTTATAAATCCTTCGAGTACTGTGCGTGTCAGCATTACTAATCCAGGGATGACACTGATGCATAGAGATCAGACTGGTTGAGGTCTGGTCGCTACACCAGAAGCGAGGAGGCGTCTTGCATTCATCAAGAAAAGTGTGAGCCATCTCAACAAGAGTCCTCTTATTGCGCTCCATGACGCCATTTTGCTAAGGAGTATGAGGAGCAGATAACTCATGAGTAATACCAAGTTCATCAAGATCTTCATCAAGACCAGTATTCTTGAACTCGGTCCTATTGTCACTTCTAATGTGCTTGGTCTTCACAATGAAGTTTGTTGAAGCCCTCGAGGAAAATCATTTGAAGACTTCCTGCACTTCAGTTTTGTAAGTGATGATATGCAGCCATGTGTAACGAGAATAGTGATCAACAATAACAAAGCCATATAAAGATGCAACATTAGTGAATGTGGCATAATGAGTAGGGCCGAAGAGATTCATGTGAAGCAATTCAAATGGACGATTGGTAGTCATGATAGTCCTTGAGGGATGATTGGACTTGGTCATCTTTCTAGCTTCACAAGCTCCACACAAATGGTCCTTGAGGAATTTGACACCCTCGATGCCAATGACGTGCTTCTTCTTCGCGAGTGTGTGCAAGTTCCTCATGCCAGCATGACCTAGTCGTCGATGCCATAACCAGCCTTCTGAAGCTTTTGCCAGTAGACATGTGGCAGGTTGTGGTCCTGTAGAGAAATCAACAATATAAAAATTTCCTCTCCTAAAGTATTCGGAGACTTTGGAATTGTCAGCTTCCATGATCACAACACAACGATACTTGCCAAAGACAACAACCATATCAAGATCACAAAGCATTGAGACAAACATGCGGTTGAATCCTAAGGACTCGACAAGCATGACTTTGTCCATGTGTCGATCCTTTGAGATCGCAACCCTAATTAGACCCAATAACTTGCTTTTGCCTTTGTCAGCGTAGGTGATATGCTTCAGATGCGATGGAGATAAAGCAGTCTCCATCAATAGGTTCTTGTCACCGGTCATTTGTACATCCATTGTCGAGGACCCACTCAGTAGCTTTGGGTTGATCATCCTGCAGATGAATTAGTGCATCTTACGAACTCGTATACTTCATCAGAGAAGAATATGACATCAAATTCATCAGATTGAATTTCATCAAGCAATACAACAGATATAGCAGTATGAGGACATGAGAAATGAATATTCTTTTCTTCATGATTAGCTTGTGTACTTTCAAGCATATTCAGGTCTCCAGCAAATTCTTCAGACGTTTAAGTTCATTTGGAGACCTGACCCTGCATAAGAGCTTAGTTCTTTTTCTTCACCACCCACATCTGGAGGGGTGGCAAAGAGTTCATCATTCTGCGAGCTCCATAAGAGAAAGGTGGCATAGAAGCCAGTCCACTTCATTTCATAGAAGAGGGGTTAGATTAAGCATATGAATAAGCAGAGAAATTCTTTGAGGACTTACAAACATAATGATTTGAAGAATAATGCACATATTCATAGCCCTTAGGCTTTCCCTGCGAAACAGAAGTGTTAGCACAATGATGTTCATATGAGGATCTGGATCCATATGAGGAATTTGATCCACGTGAGGAATTTGGTCCATATGAGGACTTTGATCCATATGAAGACTTTAGTCCATAAGAAGAATTTGATCTGGGGTTCCTATTCTTCGTAGGTGGTGTCATGATGACATTCACCTAAAGACTTTCAAGGCACCTTTTGGGAACCCATATTTTCTTCATAGGGGGTCGTTCCTGCAGTAAGTTCCAACATATCTAGCAAATACTTCACCATTCTGATTTTTGAACAGTTTATAGTTGGAGTCAAATGACTCATCAGATGAATATGAAGATTCACAAGTAAATCCAGATAAAGTGGATGGATCTACAGGAGGTCCTTTTGCAGCAACCCATGAGGTTTTGGGATACTGCTCAGGTTTCCAGTAGGTCCCATCAGCATTGAGTTTCCTCTCAAAGGCTATACCCTCTTTCCTAGGGTTCCTTGTGAACATCCTGGGAATTGGGGTCCCCAGACTTGCCTGCCTGCGGCCCACGGCGTGGCTCCACCATCGGGCCTGTACGGCCCATCTTCACCAGCAAACACTCAAGACCCTCGTGAGGGGCCAAGCCTCGCGAGGCGGACGACACAAGACCTCCTCGGGGGCGGCCTCACTAGGCTGGCTCATGAGGGGCGGAGAGATCAAGGCGAGGGGCACCTCGCGAGGTTCCTGTGACGCAAGCCATGACGACCAAGGCCAGGAGGGCACAAGGTGGGCGCCAGTGCGCGCAGTGTCCTAGTTTCCTCTTTGGTGCTAAAGAGGTAAGTGCAGGTGAGGAGTCCCGAGGCATCAGGAAAAGGTTTCCGTATCGGTGCAACAAGACCAAGACCAGCAGGATGGTAGGATAGAGGTCATCGTGGAGCCCAGGGCGGTGTCACCACCAGAGCCTTTGGCAGGCGAAGACCACCTTTTGTCAGGATAACTTGTACTGGTTGTCTCCCTTTAAATTTGGTCGTTGTTGGATCCCTTCTCGCCTACATTTGGGAAGAGGACTAGTGCCTCTATAAATAGGACTAGCCACCACAGTAGGAGGCAACTCATCTTGGGTCCGATCCATTCCATCCTCAACCACACAAGCTCATCGAGCCCAAGAACAACTCTCCTCAGGAGGTTGTTCTTCCCTTGTACTTGTTCATCCTCAGCCCAAGAGGCAATCCACCACACCACACTGGAGTAGGCTATTATACCACATCGGTGGCCCGAACCAGTATAAACCCTGTTTCCTTTGTTCTTCGAGTTTGATGTGCTGAGCCTTGGGATCGTGTGGGGTGGGTGAGCTAGGGAAGGGAGAGATCTTCGTGCACACCCCAGTGTTCGAACCTCGAGGGTTTTGTCGGAACCTGAAATGTGACATTTGGCGCACCAGGTAGGGGAGCGCTAAAGCTTTCCTTCCATCGATCCACGTTCCATGACTCCACCACGTCCCTGTCAGACGCTCGCCGACCTCGCACCGAGCCGCCTTGGCCGCTCGCGTCACCCAGACGGCGCCCACTGGCGGACCTCCCCGCCGTTCTCTATCACCTGTTGCCAACGCAGCTACCGGCCCGGGAGCAAACACTACAAAAAATACACATCCGTGACACTTTGGGCCGAACGAATTTTTTTCTGTCATACCTATGACACTTCTATGACGATAATTGTGACAAAACCCGGTATCGTCATAGATGTGGTGGGGTCCTACTTCTATGAAAAAAATCATGACAGAAAATGGGCTTTTCTGGGCGGGCCGGAGACGCACTGCATGACATTCTTGGGCGTGTCGGTGTCAAAACTGGCGGATCTCGGGTAGGGGGTCCTGAACTGTGCATCTAGGTCGGATGGTAACAGGAGGCAGGGGACATGATGTTTTACCCAGGTTCGGGCCCTCTTGATGGAGGTAAAACCCTACGTCCTGCTTGATTAATATTGATGATATGGGTAGTACAAGAGTAGATCTACCACGAGATCAGAGAGGCTAAACCCTAGAAGCTAGCCTATGGTATGATTGTTGTTTTCTACGGACTAAAACTCTCCGGTTTATATAGACACCGGAGAGGGCTAGGGTTACACAGAGTCGGTTACAATGGTAGGAGATCTACATATCCGTATTGCCAAGCTTGCCTTCCACGCCAAGGAAAGTCCCTTCCGGACACGGGACGAAGTCTTCAATCTTGTATCTTCATAGTCCAGGAGTCCGGCCGAAGGTATAGTCCGGCTATCCGGACACCCCCTAATCCAGGACTCCCTCAGTAGCCCGAACCAGGCTTCAATGACGACGAGTCCGGCGCGCAGATTGTCTTCGGCATTGCAAGGCGGGTTCTTCTCCAAATTCTGTGTACCTGTTGAACAGTGTCCGGTTTCTTGTAAATGTAGTGCTCCTTGGCTTCTACGCCCTAATAAGGGCCATTTTCCACGTGTCAAACGAATACGAAAAGTCAGGGTGTTTTTTATATTTACACCCCCGCGTGAGTGAGCCGCCTATTTAAGGGGACGAGGATTTAGATCCAAACCACACCTTCTCCCTTCCGCGAGTATTCATCAGAGCGTATCCGACAGAGGTCCATTCCATCATGGCCGGCCGCCGCAGCTCCTCCTCTCGCCCTTCCTGCCCTCAGCCTGGAGATTGGAATAGGTGCTCCATCCCGCACAGTGAGGTAGTGACGCTCCAGACCAAGGGATTTCTCCCCCCGACCTATATGGTCCCGGTTCGAGCCGGACTTGCCACCTATAATGGCGGAGAGCAAGCGGAGAGCGCCCCCAATCCCTCCAAAGGAGAGCGGATATGCCTTGCCCCTTACTTAATAAGAGGGCTCGGATTTCCAATTCATCCGTTTCTCTGGGGGCTTCTGGAGTTCTATGGCCTCCGGGTGCACAACCTCACGCCTGCCTCCATATTGCATATTGCGGGCTTCCAAGCCCTTTGCGAGTTGTTCTTGGGCTGCGAGGCTCATTTCGCGCTGTGGAAAAGGCTATTCTGCCTTGTGCCCCGCTCTAAGGAGGGGTCAATATATCAAGTGGGCAGAGTCGAAGTGTGGCGCATCGCCGGGACCGGATATCTATCCGGAACCCCAAAGAAGGCGTCCGAGGACTGGCCTTCGGAATGGTTTTATATAGAGGACGTCCCGCTGCCGGATCCTATCCGGATCGGCCTCCCTGAGTTCGTCGACATTGCTCCCCTAAAGAAGCGCCTAAGCTGGCGTCCACAGAGCCCTCAGAGGGAAAGTGACAGGGATGTTATTTACCTGATGGGCCAGATAAGATCGTTAGCTCATTCCGGACTGACCATGATCGGGGTCATGGCCGCATGCATCATGCGAGGGGTGCAGCCGCTTCAGTATAGAGGTTGCCCCATGTGGGACTTCAACGGGGAGGACGACGCCACCCGCTACGGCCGTAAGGGGCTGAAAGTGCAACTATCCCTAGGTGGTTTTGGTAATTCATAACAACATATAGCTCATTGAGCTAATGCTATTCCAAGATGATTATTTCAGGAAAGCTCAATGATTGGCATGGCATGAATGTGAAAGTGGAACCCTCAAAATGCTAAGGACAAAGGATTGGCTCAAGCTCAAAAGCTCAAGACTCTTCATTTTATATTTTAGTGATCCAAGATCACATTGAGTCTTTAGCAAAAGCCAATACTATCAAGGAGGGATGAGGTGTTGCTTAATGAGCCTCTTGCTTCATGTGCTTAGTAATATGCTCCAAAACCCTCAACTACTTTCCCATATCCACATATGACCTAAACCCTAAGCCAAACTCGGTCCTACCGATTCTTCCTATCCGGCGCCACCGAGTTTCACTTGTCATTAGCCACTGCCAAACCCTAGCAATTCGGTCCTACTGATAGGGATCTCGGTCTCACCGAGATGGGGTTGCAAACTCTCTGTTTCCCTTTCGTAACTTTTCGGTCTCACCGAAAGAGTGAATCGGTCCCACCGAGATTGCAATGTAAACTCAGTGTTTCCCCTTTGTAACTTTTCGGTCTCACCGAGTTCCACTCGGTCTCACCGAAAGAGCAAATCGGTCCCACCGAGTTTGCCTGACCAACTCTCTGGTTAGCTAATTACCAAATTCGGTCTCACCGAGTTTGTGTAATCGGTCTCACCGAGATTACGTTATGCCCAAACCCTAACCATATCGGTCCTACCGAGTTGCATATCAGTCCCACCGAAAATCTCTAACGGTCACTAGGTTTACATTTTTGGTTCGACCGAGTTTATTGATTCGGTCCCACCGAGATTGGAAAACCGTGTAACGGTTGGATTTTGTGTGGAGGCTATATATACCCCTCCACCTTCTTCTCATTTGAGGAGAGAGCCATCAGAACACACACACCATTCCAACTCATATGTTCTGAGAGAGAACCACCTACTCATGTGTTGAGACCAAGACATTCCATTCCTACCATATGAATCTTGATCTCTAGCCTTCCCAAGTTGCTTTCCACTCAAATCTTCTTTCCACCAAATCCAAATCCTATGAGAGAGAGTTGAGTGTTGGGGAGACTACCATTTGAAGCACAAGAGCAAGGAGTTCATTACCTACACACCATTTGTTACTTCTTGGAGAGTGGTGTCTCCTAGATTGGCTAGGTGTCACTTGGGAGCCTCCGACAAGATTGTGGAGTTGAACCAAGGAGTTTGTAAGGGCAAGGAGATCGCCAACTTCGTGAAGATCTACCGCTAGTGAGGCAAGTCCTGTGTGGGCGATGGCCATGGTGGGATAGACAAGGTTGCTTCTTCGTGGACCCTTTGTGGGTGGTTGCTTCTTCATGGACCCTTCGTGGGTGGAGCCCTGTGTGGACTCGCGCAACCGTTACCCTTGGGTGGAGCCCTCCGTGGACTCGCGCAACCGTTACCCTTCGTGGGTTGAAGTCTCCATCAACGTGGATGTAGGATAGCACCACCTATCTGAACCACGGGAAAAACATCCGTGTCTCCATTGCGTTTGAATTCTCCAAACCCTTCCTACATTCTTGCAAGTTGCATGCTTTACTTTCGCTGCCTATATTACTCTTTGCATGCTTGCTTGAATTGTGTGATGATTGCTTGACTTGTCCTAAATAGCTAAAATCTGCAAGAACTAAAATTGGGAAAAGGTTAAGTTTTTATTTGGTCAAGTAGTCTAATCACCCCCCCTCTAGACATACTTTCGATCTACAAGTGGTATCAGAGCCTGGTCTCCATTTGCTTTGATCTCCATAGCTTTTGGTGGTCATAGCCTTGGTTTCACAACCTAGGAGAGTATGGCGTCTAGCGAGGGAAATTATCACCGTAGAGGTCCTTACTTTGATGGTACTAATTTTGCTAGTTGGAAGCATAAAATGAAAATGCATATTCTTGGACATAACCCTGCCGTTTGGGCTATTGTGTGTGTTGGTTTGCAAGGTGACTTCTTTGATGGGAGAGAACCAAACCGTGAAGCTACCGCGGATGAGTTGAAGATGTTGCAATACAATGCTCAAGCTTGTGATATTCTCTTCAACGGATTGTGCCCCGAAGAATTCAACAAAATCAGCCGCCTTGAGAATGCAAAGGAAATTTGGGACACTTTGGTTGATATGCACGAAGGTACCGACTCCGTCAAGGAATCCAAGTTGGATGTGCTTCAAAGCCAACTTGACAAGTTCAAGATGAAGGATGGTGAAGGTGTCGCTGAAATGTACTCTAGGCTTGCTCTCATCACAAATGAGATTGCCGGCTTAGGAAGTGAAGAGATGACCGATAAATTCATCATCAAGAAGATTCTAAGAGCCTTGGATGGAAAATATGATACCGTGTGCACATTGATCCAAATGATGCCCAATTACAAAGATCTCAAGCCAACGGAGGTGATTGGAAGAATTGTTGCTCATGAGATGTCACTTAAGGATAAAGAGGAACTTCACAACAAATCAAGTGGTGCCTATAAAGCCTCATGTGAAGCCCCTACATCATCAAGTGAGAAACAAGACTTCAATGAAGAATTGAGCTTAATGGTGAAGAACTTCAACAAGTTCTACAAGAGTAGAAGCAAAGATAGAAGCTTCAAGTCAAGGTCCTACAATGACAAAAGATCTTCTAGTCGAGAGCGAAACTGCTACATTGTGGAGACCCGGACACTATTCCAATGAGTGTACGGCTCCCTACAAGAGAAGAGAAGAGAAGATTCTCCAAAAAGAAGAAGCAAAGGATCACCAAGAGAGAGAAGGAGTAGAGATGATCGTTATGAACGAAGATACTCACGGAGAAGCAAGGATTCGGAAAGGAAGGAAAAATCATCGAGGAGCTACACAAGACGAAGACATCAAGCTCATGTTGGTGAATGGGTATCCGACTCCGACAGCCACTCCGAGAGAAGTTATTACTCCGACTCCGAAGATACTCAAGATGAAGGTGTTGCCGGTCTAGCACTTGTGTCAACCAACTCCTACGACATATTTGACTCACCAAATGAAGGAATTGGAAGATGCTTCATGGCCAAAGGTCCTAAGGTAACACACCCCGAGTATGTTGATTTCAATAGTGATGAAGATGACTTGTTAGGTGATGATTTGCTTGTTGACAACTCTAGTGATGAATACTATGATGAAATGTCAATTAAACATGCTAATCAAGATAAAACGAATGACAATGATAAGGATAAGATTGAGGCCCTAACTAAAGAACTAAACACTCTTAAGTTAGCTCATGAAACCATCTTCGAAGATCATCGAGAACTTTTAAGAGCTCATGAGAAATTACGCTTTGAAAAGCTCAATCTTGAGCAAGAGCATGAGTTCTTAAAAGCAATCAATGATGATCTCCGCAAGAAAAGTTCTTCTTACATTGCCAAGCGTTTACTCTTATCCACTTACATGCCTCAAGTCAAGTCTAGTAACAAGAACAAGAAAGATTCTTCCTCTAGTAGTAACAATGATCATGCTAAATCCAATATTGTTGCTTCTAGTAGTCTCTTGATTCCACTAATGATTCTCTTAGCCAAGTTACACTTGAGCAAGAAAATAGCTTATTGAAGGGAATTATAGAGAAAGGAGTGTACAAAAGCCTTGCCGGGAGTAAGCAATTCGAGGAAATTGTGCGCAAGCAAGGAATGCACCGGAAGAATCAAGGTGTTGGTTTTGAACGAAAGTTCAATGCCAATGGAGTTGAGTGGGAAGAAGATCAATACCCCAAGACAAAGTTTGTTCCCTCAACAAGAGAAGTATACTTCTTTCAAGGGGACACAAGCTCAAGATGATCTTCCACCACAAGACTACAAGCAAAAGGCAAGGACAAGCTTCAAGAGGAAATTGATGCATTTGAAGAAGCTCCAAGACCTTAGTCAAGTGATTCCCAAGACTACTTCAAGTTCCACTTCATCAAGTACGACTACAACTCCAAGGATTCCCATCAAGATGATGTGGATCCAAAAGAAGAAGAACTAGAGAGTTCTTGAGGGTGACTCCGCCAACATACTTCACTCTTATCATTTTGGCAAGAACAAGTGCAATGAACTTCCACATCGTGCACTAGTTCAAGGAGTCACAAACCCTCTTGTTGGTAAGACAAGGGACAAGGTAACCTAAAAGTTTTCATGGACATCATCTTTGTGTGCATCACTCTATGTCTATGGATATCCTTGTTTGTTCCTTGTGGGACTAACCCATGTAGGTATTGAAAGTGCAATTCACTCAAATGGATAGCTCCAAGAGATCTACATCAACATTGAGCATCCACATCTTCAATATCTACATGAAGTCATCATCGACAAAACCCAAGGTTAGTTCATCCCTCTTAGGGGGGATATCACATCTAGGGGGAGCTTTACTCTAAGACTTGAGCTAAAGCAACTCTAAAGATGTGAACACAACAAGCTTTATGTAAAAGTGGTAACCCCACTTGAGCTTAAACGATGAGTATGACCTATGATCAAGTGTTCTCACTTGACTCCTAAGTCAATATACTCATATATAGATGACCTTGTCATCGCAAATTGCTTGATAGATGCTAGAATTGGTTGTGCATGCCTTGTCACATATTTCATTTGCCATCTTATTGTGTGAGCATGCTGGTTGCATATTTTACTCATTCGAGGACATCTACCTGTTGTTTTGATTGTTCGGTTTTATTTCCTTGTGCCAAGTGGATGGACAAGAGTGCCTAAGAACCTCCTCTAGCTATCTATGCTTTTCTCGTCTCAAACTCTATTCATGCTACATCACAAAATTTGATCAAGTCAGATTCGAACCACTCTGTGTGAGGAGCGCTCAGAGTCCCCGATTCGTCATAGACTTAAACTTCCAAAACCTCTTTATGATTCTCGGTCTGACCGATACCCCACTTTCGGTCCTACTGAGATCATTAAGTTGATCTAGGTTTTCGATCTTGGTGCAACCGATTTGAACCTTTCGGTCACACCGAGTTTCAGTAACTGCTTGCAGTTATGAATCTCGGTGCCCCAGAGTTGTTCCACTCGGTCACACCGACAGGGTCGGGCTATATATAGTCACGGGCAAAACTTTGGAAATTTCTCCGAACCCCTTCGCCCGCGTGATAGCCTGCTGTGCCAACGTGGTCTCCGAATCGTCTCCTCGCCGCTAGCCGCCTCCAGTCGCTGGTCTCCATCGTCGTCAATGGAATTCTACCCCGCCGTTGCCGCCGTAGCGAGTCTCCGCCAAACTAGGGTATGGACTTGATCTTTGTGCTATTCTCCAATCCGATTCTTAGCACATTGTGATCATCATGATTCTTGCCATGATTGAAACACTCCTATCCAGTCAATGCGCTCATAGATTAGGTTTGATTCAAAAATTTTAGGGTTAGGTTTCCGCCGAAACCATCTCGGACCCACCGAGTTGAAAAACTCGGTCCCACCGATTTGGCTTATGCCATTGCACAAGTGAGACTCGGTCTGACCGAGAATTACTTATCGGTGTGACCGATTTTGGAACTTTGTGAAACCCTAGCAGTCTCGGTGCCACCGAACTGTGACTCGGTCTGACCGAGTTCACTAGTTTAGGTTCCAAAACTGCTTCGGTATCACCGAGTTTAAAAATCGGTAGATCCAAGATGATTTCAGGTGGGAAACTAAAACTAAGTTTTTGGATCCTTCTTGCAAAAATCTCTGCATTTTGTGATGCTCATCTATTCTACTCATCTATAATCTATTCACAGGGTCAGCAGTCAGAGTTTGCAACATGTCAGATCAGAGTGACAGCCAGAACTGTCGAGAACAGCAAGTGGTGATGAGTGAGGGCACTAGTCCCTCCAGCTCTTCAGATGATGGCAGCAGAAGTACCCCAAGCAATTCCCAAAAGCTGCCACCAGACAAGAGGAAGAAGAGAACTTCAGATTCTGAGGATGAAGATTATGTGGCAGAAGAAAGCAATCCAAGAGAGTTGAGCCAGCACAGGGCACAAAGCCAGGCTTAAGATCAAAAGGCCAGCAGGCAGGCAGCCTATGTCAAAGGCCAGAGCTTCAACTTGAGAAGCCCATCCCATAGAGCCAGTTGCTGCTGAAGGCAAGAAAGGAAGGAAAGGGTCAAGAAGACCGTAGCCAGAGTGCTTGGAAAGGCTTCCATCATGGAAGAGAGGAAGAAGAAGAGGTTGCTGCACCAGCACCTAAGGCACCTAAGCTTATGGGTGATGCTATCAGGACAGGGGCTGCTGCTCTAAGCCCAAAGAAGCACCCAAAGCTGCCTCCAAGCCCAAGTCTGCACCAAAGAGGAATACAAGAAGCATCCCAGCTGCTGAGAAGAACAAGGCCCCAGTGCCTGAAGCTGCAGAAGAAGATGATGAAGAGCAAGTTCTCAGAAAACTCAAGCCCAAGATCCCAGACCACAACGATGCTCATCCTGTGGCTGAGGACATGAAGCTCAGGAGAGACTCAGGGCTGAGGAAGTGGAGAGAAGCAGATCCGTATGCTTCAAGGAGAAGGACTGCTGTGGATTACAGATTTCACACCAAGGAACAGCAAGATTTCTATGAGACAGTACTGCTTGACAAGAAGCCCATTGTTTGTGACATGAGATGGGTCGACTGGACCTACATGAAGGAAAATGAGGAACACTACCCTGGAGTGTATGACAGCTTTAGTGCTTGTGGAGTTGCAGACTTTGTTGGGCAGAAGCTCACAAAGTGGAACGAGGAGCTTATCATGCAATTCTACTCCACAGCACACTTCTACCCAGATGGAAGGATCACATGGATGTCTGAAGGTACGAGGTACCAATCTACTGTTGAGGAATGGGCAAAGTTGATCAATGCCCCAGAGGAGCAGTGACTTGGACATTTGCCAAGAAGAAGATGGACCACAACTCAATGTCCAATATGTACAAGGAAATTCCAAATGAAGCTCTTGAACTTTCAAATTTGGCTCAGTGCATTATCTTCTGTCAGGGCTGCCAACTATTAATTGGATTTTGAGGCACACTCTCTTGCCCAAGTCTGGAGATCACAAGATGATCAGAGGCCATGCAATCAATTTGCTTCATATCTTTGATGTGCCACAGAAGTTCAAGGTGATGAGCCTCATGGTAGAGACTCAAGAGGACTGCAGCAGATCAGAAGAGGAGCTGTGGATATGCCCCAAATTCAGGAGCTCATCAACTCCAAGATGGGCACGGCATATACTTATTGGACAAGGAACACCTGCCCATCCGTCCAGATTTTGAGGACAATCAAGTTGTCATGACTGAGAATGAACCATCGTCTGCACAAGCAAAGAAGGAGAAGGCAAGGAAGGAGAAAGCTGCCAAGATGCCAACTCAAGAGGAGGCATCTGAGTATTTCTTGAAGACTAAACAAGAGCAGCTTGGTTACTGATTGCATCCACCCTGCGGATTGAGCAAAGGACTAGCCACCCTACTCAAACCAGGCAAGCCTAGAGAGAATCATGGAACAAAAGTTCTATGACTTGGATGTCAAGGTGACAGAGATTCAGACTGCAGTGAGCAGCTCCAAGATGATATGCAGGAGAGGAAAGGGAAGACAACCATTGATGCCTTTGCCAGAGTGCCACGAGGTCCGAGGTCGTCTGCAGTGCCAGTTCCTGACACAAGAGCAACTGCCTCAGCTCCAGCCGTAGCACCAGCCACAGCTCCAGCATCTACTTCAGCTCCAACTCCAGCGTCTACTTCAGCATCTACGAGCCTTCGTCCTTGGAGTGATCGACTCCACCACCACCTGAAGATCAAGCCTGAGTGTCGATCTAGCACTATGCATTTTCTAGGAACTTTTTGGTAACTTGTTGCCAAAGGGGGAGAAAAATGTATAGATCATAGGCTTCGAGAGAGAGTGTTGCTTTTTTTCTCTCTTGCTTTTGGTGGTTTTTCGAACTTTGTTTGCTTTTGAGTGCTTGAGATACTATGTCATTGCTCGTGAGACATTGATGATCATGTGTTTGATCATAAGCTACACTTAATGCTTGCTTAATGCTATTATCTTATCTATCTTATGTGATCATTCACTTTCTTGGTGATGAGTGCATGTATTTCATTCTTATCATTTTAAGCGCTCCACCAAGATGTATGTGACATGGAAGAGTAACCCATGACTCTAACTCTTGTGCATTTGCAGTCCAAAGCAAATTTTAAATATGCACAAATTTAGGGGGAGCTCTTACTTATCACATACTTCTCAAAGCGACGATATATTTCATGCTTATTATCATTTGTCGAAGCTTTGATCTATATGTTGTCATCAATTACCAAAAAGGGGGATTGAAAGTGCAACTATCCCTAGGTGGTTTTGGTAATTCATAACAACATATAGCTCATTGAGCTAATGCTATTCCAAGATGATTATTTCAGGAAAGCTCAATGATTGGCATGGCATGGATGTGAAAGTGGAACCCTCAAAATGCTAAGGACAAAGGATTGGCTCAAGCTCAAAAGCTCAAGACTCTTCATTTTATATTTTAGTGATCCAAGATCACATTGAGTCTTTAGGAAAAGCCAATACTATCAAGGAGGGATGAGGTGTTGCTTAATGAGCCTCTTGCTTCATGTGCTTAGTGATATGCTCCAAAACCCTCAACTACTTTCCCATATCCACATATGACCTAAACCCTAAGCCAAACTCGGTCCTACCGATTCTTTCTATCCGGCGCCACCGAGTTTCACTTGTCATAAGCCACTGCCAAACCCTAGCAATTCGGTTCTACCGATAGGGATCTCGGTCTCACCGAGATGGGATTGCAAACTCTCTGTTTCCCTTTCGTAACTTTTCGGTCTCACCGAAAGAGCGGATCGGTCCACCGAGATTGCAATGTAAATTCAGTGTTTCCTTTTTGTAACTTTTCGGTCTCACCGAAAGAGCAAATCGGTCCCACCGAGTTTGCCTGACCAACTCTCTGGTTAGCTAATTACCAAATCGGTCTCACCGAGTTTGTGTAATCGGTCTCACCGAGATTACGTTATGCCCAAACCCTAACCATATCGGTCCTACCGAGTTGCATGTCAGTCCCACCGAAAATCTCTAACGGTCACTAGGTTTACCTTTTCGGTCCGACCGAGTTTGTTGATTCGGTCCCACCGAGATTGGAAAACTGTGTGTAACGGTTGGATTTTGTGTGGAGGCTATATATACCCCTCCACCTCCTCTTCATTCGTGGAGAGAGCCATCAGAACACATACACAATTCCAACTCATATGTTCTGAGAGAGAACCACCTACTCATGTGTTGAGACCAAGATATTCCATTCCTACCATATGAATCTTGATCTCTAGCCTTCCCCAAGTTGCTTTCCACTCAAATCTTCTTTCCACAAGATCCAAATCCTATGAGAGAGAGTTGAGTGTTGGGGAGACTATCATTTGAAGCACAAGAGCAAGGAGTTCATTACTACACACCATTTGTTACTTCTTGGAGAGTGGTGTCTCCTAGATTGGCTAGGTGTCACTTGGGAGCCTCCGACAAGATTGTGGAGTTGAACCAAGGAGTTTGTAAGGGCAAGGAGATCGCCTACTTCGTGAAGATCTACCGCTAGTGAGGCAAGTCCTGTGTGGGCGATGGCCATGGTGGGATAGACAAGGTTGCTTCTTCGTGGACCCTTTGTGGGTGGTTGCTTCTTCGTGGACCCTTTGTGGTGGAGCCCTGTGTGGACTCGCGCAACCGTTACCTTTGTGGGTGGAGCCCTGTGTGGACTGGTGCAACCGTTACCCTTTGTGGGTTGAAGTCTCCATCAACGTGGATGTAGGATAGCACCACCTATCCGAACCACGGGAAAAACATCCGTGTCTCCAATTGCGTTTGAATTCTCCAAACCCTTCCCTTTACATTCTTGCAAGTTGCATGCTTTACTTTCCGCTGCCAATATACTCTTTGCATGCTTGCTTGAATTGTGTGATGATTACTTGACTTGTCCTACAATAGCTAAAATCTGCCAAGAACTAAAATTGGGAAAAGGTTAAGTTTTTATTTGGTCAAGTAATCTAATCACCCCCCCCTCTAGACATACTTTCGATCCTACAATTGTGCCATCATATGATTCAATATTCACGGGTTTAAAACCTTCTGGGAATTCATGATCCATTACTTCATCAGTGAAGCATAGGGGGTGTGCGGCGCCTCTGTGCCAGGCTATATCACGACGCAATTCATACGAGTCTTGTCTTTTATATTCGGCCTGTCCGGATTTGCTTTTAGTATATCGGGCGTGACGGTCTTCATGACGCGTTGGGACGCGCCCCCATGATCTGTAGATCGATCTTGTATGTCCCGCTTTGTTTTCCAATACGTCTCGTAGGTCCTGCGTGTTACCCTGGGCCTTGGTGTTTTTGTTTGACTGGCGACGGGGTGCGGGCTAGAATTCGGGCTGATATGCCGCTTTGTCTCGGCCACGAGGTGGCCGGTCAGCCGCATCATACGCTGGTAGTCTAGGCTTTAATGCTTCCTCCTCGAGTTGGGGTAGCAACCTGTGCTTTGGGTAACTTTTGGTTGGGTGCTCGAGTTCGTATTCCTCGGCTGCCAACACCTCGGTCCATCTATCCGCTAGAAGATCTTGATCAGCTTGAAGCTGCCGTTGCTTTTTCTTCAGGCTTTTTGTTGTGGCTATAAGCCGGCGCTTGAAGTGCTCCTGCTCGACGGGATCCTCAGGCATGATAAATTCTTCGACGCCGAGGCTCACCTCATCATCGGAGAGGGGCATGTAATTGTCATCCTTTGATTCTCCATCTGCCGCCTGTTCCTTAGGGCTAGCTTGCCCATCCTCCAGCTCGAAGCCTAGCTGGAGGGGATTGTCTTCGTCTTCGGCACTGTCCGCAGCTTTATTGTTTCTTGTGCCGGTATTGCTGCTTTTGCTATGGCGGGACTTAGAGCGGCGCCGATGACGCTGGTGCTTAGGTTGCTTCTCGAGGGGATTATCCTCCGTTGCCTTATTGCCATCGCTTTCTTTGTGGGTGTCCACCATGTATATATCATATGAGGAGGTGGTTGTCCAGCGCCCTGTGGGCGGTGGTTCCTGTTCTTCTCCGGCATCGTCGTCCATACCGTCGATGTCATCGGAGCCGAAATCAAGCATGTCAGTTAAGTCGTCGACAGTGGCTATTAAGTGGGTGGTGGGTGGGGAATGAATTTCTTCGTCGTCCGCTTCCCACTCAAGCCGGACATAGTTCGGCCAAGGGTCTCCTGACAAGGAGAGAGACCTCAATGAATTTAGCACGTCGCCCAAGGGCGAGTGCTGAAAGATATCCGGAGGTAAACTCCATGATCGGTGCCCAATCAGATTCGATAGGCACGGACGCAGGCGGTTCGGAGCCTGTGGCCGGGGACGAATCCAAGGGTCCGGCAACACAGGTCTCATAGGAGGTGAAGTCAGTATTCGGCTCTATCGCGCTGGGTGTGCGGCCTCCGTGGCGGGGTCCATCCACCCGTCCTCGGACGGCACGATCTGCTCCGGATTGAGGGCCGGAGTAGCCACAGGTGTGATCTCCACCTGTCCGGCGAGCTAAGTCATGCTCGTCGTGACTGTGCGGCGCACCTGACATGGGCTCGAATCCGTCGAAGATCAAGTCTCCGCGGATGTCGGTAGTATAGTTCAAGCTTCCAAACCTGACCTGATGGCCAGGGGCGTAGCTCTCGATCTGCTCCAGATGGCCAAGCGAGTTGGCCCGCAGTACGAAGCCGCCGAATACGAAGATCTGTCCGGGGAGAAAAACCTCACCCTGGATCGCATCGTTGCCGATGATCGAAGGAGCCATCAAGCCTTATGGTGACGACACGTGGAACTCTCAATGAAAGCACCAATGTCGGTGTCAAAACCGGCGGATCTCGGGTAGGGGGTCCCGAACTGTGCGTCTAAGGCGGATGGTAATAGGAGGCGGGGGACACAATGTTTACCCAGGTTCGGGCCCTCTCGATGGAGGTAATACCCTACTTCCTGCTTGATTGATCTTGATGATATGAGTATTACAAGAGTTGATCTACCACGAGATCGTAGAGGCTAAACCCTAGAAGCTAGCCTATGATTATGATTGTTGTTGTCCTACGGACTAAACCCTCTGGTTTATATAGACACCGGAGGGGGCTAGGGTTACACAGAGTCGGTTACAAGGGAGGAGATCTTCATATCCGAATTGCCAAGCTTGCCTTCCACGCAAAGGAGAGTCCCACCCGGACACGGTGATGAAGTCTTCAATCTTGTATCTTCATAATCCAACAGTCCTGGCCGAAGGATACAGTCCGGCTGTCCGAGGACCCCCTAATCTAGGACTCCCTCAGGTGCAATCTCCTGTGTATGGTCCAATGACAGATTTAGGTCATGTTCATCATGGTGGCAGGGAGCGGCTGCCATGGGCTGAAATCCGTCGAAGATCAAGTCTCCGCGGATATCAGCGATGTAGTTCAAGCTTCCAAACCTGACCTGACAGCCAGGGCCGTAGCTGTCGATCTGCTCTAGATGTCCAAGCGAGTTGGCCCGCAGTGCGAATGGCGCTGAACACGAAGATCTGTCCAGGGAGAAAGACATCCCCCCTGGCAGGGTTGTTGTAGCTGATGGATGGGGCCATCGAACCTTCTGACAACGGCACAACGGAACTCTCAATGAAAGCACCAATGTCGATGTCAAAACCGGCGGATCTCGGGTAGGGGGTCCCGAACTGTGCGTCTGAGGTTGATGGTAACAGGAGACAGGGAAGACAATGTTTACCCAGGTTCGGGCTCTCTAGATGGAGGTAAAACCCTACGTCCTACTAGATTAATATTAATGAGTATGGGGGTTACAAGAGTTGATCTACCACGAGATCATAATGGCTAAAACCCTAGAAGTCTAGCCTATCTGATTATGATTGATTCTACGGACTAAAACCCTCTGGTTTATATAGACACCGAAGGAGACTAGGGTTATACAAAGTTAGTTACAGAGAAAGGAATCTTCATATCCGAACGCCAAGGAGAGTCCCATCCAGACACGATTCAAAGTCTTCGGTCTTGTATCTTCATAGCCCATCAGTCCGGCCCACGTCCAACAGGTCGGACGCCCGAGGACCCCTTAGTCCTCCCTCACCCTTCTGGGAACTGGTGCTGCATTACCTCATTGGTAAAGCATAAGGGGTGTGCGGCGCCTTTGTATGGGGCAACATCACGACGGAGTTCGGATGACATCCATATGCGGTTTTCGGCCCGGGTGAGGTTATGCCTATCACGCCAGGCCTGATGGTCATCTTCTCGCATTGGGGCATGCCCCCTTGATCCATAGATTGATCTGGCTTGGCCTGCTCTATTGTCTAGGTCCTGTCGTAGGTCGTAGGTGTATCCTGGAGCCGCTGTCTCTCTGCCTCTATGGCGAGGTGGTGCGGGTTGGTGTTCGGCGTAGGTGGCCACTTTATCTCGCCCACATGGTGGCTGGTCTGGTTCATCAGCGTGGTCATGTCTTGACGGTATTGGCTCGAGGGCCTTGTCCTCAAATTGTTGTAGTAGCCAACGCTTTGGATAACTCTTTGTTGGGCGTTGGAGGCCATATTCTTCGTCAGCTAGGACATGGGTCCATCTGTCGTTGAGTGTATCCTATTCAACTTGGAGCTGTTGCTGCTTCTTTTTTAGGCTTCTCACAGTGGCGATTAGTTGGCACTTAAATCGCTCCTGCTCGAGGGGTTCCTATGGCACGATGGAATCTTTGTTGCCGAGGCTGACATCATCCTCGGGGACCGGTAGATAGTTGCTATCTTCCGAATCCTCGTTCCCGACCAGATCATCGGGGTTAACTTGCCCCTCCTCCCCATCATCCTGTTCGGATGCGGGCTCGATGGAGGCTTCGGGGTCTTCGGCGTTCTCTGGAGTGTTATTGTCTCCATTGTCAGTATTACTGTCTTTTTCACGACGCGATTTTGAGCGGCTTCGCTGGCATCGACGTTTCGCTGGTGCCTCAGCAGGCTTGTCCTCAACCGGATTCTTCCTGTCTTCGCTGTCATCCTCTTTGGGTGTATCCACCATGTACACGTCGTATGTGGATGTGGCCGTCCAACGTCCGGTAAACTGCGGGTCTTGGCTTTGTTTGTCTCCGGCATCGTCGTCCATGCCGTTAATGTCTTCGGAGGCGGAATCCAGCATGTCAGTTAGGTCTTCGATGGTGGCTATGAAGTGGGTGGTGGGTGGGACGTAAAATTCCGTGCTCTCAGCCCCTAATCCGGGTTGGGCATAGTTCATAGGTGATCCCTCTGTAATGGCGAGGGATCGCATTAAGTCCAGAGCCTTGTTTAAGAGCAAGGTTTGGACGGGGAAATGAGGGTCCGTGGAGCTAGGCAGGATAAAAGCCTCCTGGCCATGCTCACTTGGCGTGGACTTCAAGAATTAGGAGCTAGAGTCCGGGGGCGAGTCCGGCCTTCCATTGATAGGGGGAACCCAGTCTGACTCTGGGCTTGCTGAGGACACAATTGCCTCTGGATCTCTGGTAGTGAGCTTCATAGCAGAGAGTCCTGCAGGCTCCAAACTCCCATCTTCAGACCCGGCAGTTTGCTCCGGATCTAATGCCAGAGCGGTGGTCGGGGCCGTGTACCCTTCAAAAATCAAGTCTCCTCGGATATCAGCGACATAATTCAGGTTCCCAAAACAGAAATGATGACCAGGGCGTAGCTGTCGATCTGTTCGAGGTGGCCAATTGAGTTGGCACGTAGAGCGAAACCACCGAACACAAAAATTTGACCGGGAGGAAAGTTTCCCCCGAAACAGTATCATTGTTGATGATCGAATGAGCCATCGAACCTTCTGTCGATGACACAGTGGAACTCTCAATTGAAGCACCAATGTCGGTGTCAAAACCGGTCAATCTCCGGTAGGGGGTCCCGTATTGTGCGTCTGAGTATTGAAGGTAGGAGACAAGGGGACATGATGTTTACCCAGGTTTGGGCCCTCTTAATGGAGGCAATACCCTACTTCCTGCTTGATTGACTTTGATGAGTATAGGGGTTACAAGAGTTGATCTACCTCGAGATCGTAATGGCTAAACCCTAGCTGTCTAGCCTATGTAAATTCTTATAGCCTCTATGGACTAAAACTCTCCGGTTTATATAGACACCGGAGGGGCCTAGGATTGTACAGAGTCGGTCTACAGAGAAAGGAAACTATACATCTGGACGTCAAGCTTTCCATCCACGCAAAGGAGAGTCCCATCCAGACACGGGGGAAGGCCTCCTACCTTGCATATTCACGGCCCACCAGTCCAGCCCATGTTACATAGCCTGGACACTTAAGGACCCCGTAATCCAGGACTCCCTCACTTAGACCTACGGGTCCATAGCTAGAAGCTATATGGCTTCTTCTCTCTCTTTGATTCTCAATACCATATTCTCCTCGATGTTCTTGGAGATCTATCCGATGTAATACTCTTTTGTGGTGTGTTTGCCGAGATACGATGGATTGTGCATTTATGACCAGCTCATCTATGAATATAATTTGAATCTTCTCTGAATCCTTTTATGCATGATTTCATATCTTTGTAATTCTCTTCGAACTATCGGTTTAGTTTGGCCAACTAGATTGGTTTTTCTTGCAATGGGAGAAGTGCTTAGCTTTGGGTTCAATCTTGCGGTGTCCTTTCCCAGTGACAATAGGGGCAGCAGGCACGTATTGTATTGTTGCCATCGAGGATGAAAAGATGAGGTTTTCAGCATATTGCTTGAGTTAATTCCTCTACATCATGTCATCTTACTTAATGTGTTACTATGTTCTTCATGAACTTAATACTCTAGATGCAGGGAGGAGTAGGCCGATGTGTGGAGTAATAGTAGTAGATGCAGAATCGTTTTGGTCTACTTGACACGGACGTGATGCCTATGTTCATAATCATTGCCTTATATATCGTGATAACTTTGCGCTTTTCTATCAATTGCTCAGCAGTAATTTGTTCACCCACCCTATTATTTTCTATCATGAGAGAAGCCTCTAGTGAAACTTATGGCCCCCGGGTCTATTTTCCACCATGTTAGCTTCTGATCTACTATTTTGCAATCTTTTACTTTCTGATCTATAAACCAAAAATACCAAAAATATTTACATTATCGTTTGCTTAGTTTCATCTTTCTGTATCAGATCTCATTTTTGCAAGTAACCGTGAAGGGTTTGACAACACCTTTATCACGTTGGGTGCAAGTTGTTTGATTGTTTGTGCAGGTATTAGGTGATTTGTGTGTGGTCTCCTACTGGATTGATACCTTGATTCTCAAACTGAGGGAAATACTTATCTCTACTTTGCTGCATCAGCCTTTCCTCTTCAAGGGAAAAATGAATGCAAGCTCAAGAAGTAGCAATTACCACTTCCTATTAAAAGATTCTCAAAAAGATATAAGTGAAGCATGAGAGTGCAAATTATTTCTATAAAATATAATCACCAGCGTGCTCTAAGGATATAAGTGAAGCATGTAAGCAACTACATAACTCAAAAGATGTAAGCGAAGCACATAGAGTATTCTAACAAATCATGATGAATTTGTGCTACTTGTGAGCCGCGTTGGGTTTTTCCCTGAAGAGGAAGGGAGAAGCAATATTGTAGCGGATAGTATTTCCCTTAGTAAAGGACCAAATTTATCAAACCAATAGGAGATTCACATAGACAAAGATCGACAGTACCAACACACACAAACAAAATACTTGCACCCATCGCATTCAAGAGGGTTGTCAATCCTGTTGTACTCGTTGGTTGCAAGGATTAATTATGATAGTGATAGATATCTAAATGTCAAAAGGAAAGAAAAGTAAATAAATTGCAGCGGGCTTTTTAGGGTTTTAGTAAATATGGTGAATAGACACTGGGGGGCATAGTTTTCACTAGAGACATTTCTCACAAGAACATATCATATATGATAGAAAAGCGCATAGTATGGCAAATTATTGTTGGTCCATTGATAGAAAAGCGCATAGTATGATGTTATTCATGGCATGATCACTACATAGGCATTACGTCCGTGACAAGCAGACTGTTAAACTTACTGACGCCTACTACTATTACTCTATTACTCCAATTCAAGAGCGCTTATATGCTTGCCCCTCTAGGTATTAAGTTTGTAACAAACACAGTAATGCAGGAAATATGATGACATAATGTAGACATAATAAACGCAAGCAATATGATTAAACCCCATCATTTTATCTTTAGTAGCAACAATCCAAATACGTGCCTGGCTACCCCTTATGTCACAAGGTGAGGACACCGCAAGATTGAACCTACTACTATGCACCACTTCGGCCGACGATCTAATCATCAACTTGGAAAAAGAAAACTCATAGATAGGAAATCATTACATAGCTATGACAATCACACATAAGAATTTTCAAAATATAACTCAATTACTTTCAATGAATAATCTGATCATAAACCAAGAATTCATTGGACCCCAATAAACACATGGCAAAAGAAGATTACATCGAATAGAACTCCGAGGAGAACATTGTATTGACGATCAAAGACAAAGGGAGATAGAGTTATCTAGCTAATCACTATGGACCCATAGGTCTGTGGGGAACTACTCACAAATCATCGAAGGTGCAACAAGGTTGATGTACAAGCCCTCCGTGATCGATTCCCCCTCCGGCAGAGTACCAACGGAGGCCTCTGAGGGAGTCCTGGATTAAGTGGTCCTTGGGTGGCCGGCCTATCTCTCATTGGCCGGGCAGATGGGCCGCACTATGAACTACTAGAAGACCGAACTGTGAGGAGACTCCGTATCTGGACAAGAATCCTTTCGTGCCTTGGTGTGTCCTCCAAGTCAAGATAAGATGAATCGACATGTTTATTCCTTCCCTGTAACCGACCATGTGTAACCCTAATACCCCTGGTGTCTATATAAACCAGAGGGTTTACTCTATAGAGGCTAGAACAACAACCATGATCCTACTCGCCTAGGTTTTAGTTCATTTGATCTCGTGGTAGATCGACTCTGTAATCCTCAAATACACTTCAATATAGTCAAGCAGGACTTAGTGTTTTACCTCTTAGAGAGGGCCCGAACCTAGGTAAACATTGTGTCCTTCGTCCCTTGTTTCCCATTGATTCAAGATCCATAGCTCGGGACCCCATACACGAGATCCGCCGGTCTTGACACCGACAAGGATCAATGGCTCGCGTGATCATCGGAGACGGCATTGACACCGGGGACTTCTTCGTCCCTTGCCAGCTTTTCGTGTTCGGCAGCATCGTTCTGCACGCCAACTTGACCGGTCATCTTGTCCGGGTCGATAGTTTTACCCCTGAGCATTAAATCAGGTTTGGTAACCTAGTATATGTCACTGACACTCGGGGCGATTTATGTAGGGTAACGTTGCATGGAAAACAAAAAAATTCTACCCACACGCAATGATCTATCCATGGAGATGCATAGCAACGAGGGGGAGAGTGTGTCTATGTACCCTCGTAGACCATAAGCGGAAGCAATTCACAACGCGGTTGATGTCGTCGAACTTTCTTCGCGCTCCCACCGATCTAGTACCGAACTCACGACACCTCCGCGTTCTGCACACGTTCAGCTCGGTGACGTCCTCCGCCTTCTTGATCCAGCAAGACGGTGAGGTAGTAGATGAGTTCTAGGAGCACGACGACATGGTGATGGTGATGGTGAAGTGATCTCCGCAGGGCTTCGCCTAAGCACTACGAAAACATGACCGGGGAGTAAACGGTGGACGGGGGCGCCGCACACGGCTAACACAATGTTGTGTCCTTGTGTGGCACCCCCTACCAATGTATATATAGGTGGGAGGGGAGGAGGCAGCCCCTAGGGTGCCCCAGGAGACTTGGCGATAGCCCTAGGGCTGCTGCCTTGCCCTGCGCCCCCTTTCCTTGTAAGAAGGGGGAAGGAAAGAGGGGGGAGGGAAGGAAGGGGGAGTCCTACTCCACACTTTCCTCCCCCCCCCTCTTTCCTTCTCCTCCTCATAGGTAGCCTATATAGGGGCGCACCAGCCCCTTGTGGGATGGTGTGTTCCCTCTCTTAGTCCATAAGGCCCATATCTTTGTCGGGGGTGCCCGAAACTCCTTTCTGGTGCCCCGATAAGTACACGCTACACTCCGAAACATTTCCTGTGTCTGAATACCATCATCCTATATATAAATATTTACCTCTCGACCATTTTAAGACTCCTCATCATGTCCATGATCTCATCCAGGACTCCGAACAACATTCGGTCACCAAATCACATAACTCATATAATACTATATCGTCAACGAACGTTAAGTGTGCGGACCCTACGGGTTTGAGAACTATGTAGACATGACCAGGACACCTCTCCAGTCAATAACAAATAGCAGAACCTGGATGCCCATATTGGCTCCTACATATTCTACAAAGATCTTTATCGGTCAAACCGTTATGACAACATACGTAATTCCCTTTGTCAATCGGTATGTTACTTGCTCGAGATTCGATCGTCGGTATCTTCATACCTAGTTCAATCTCGTTACCGGCAAGTCTCTTTACTCGTTTTGTAATACATCATCATCTAACTAACTCATTAGTCACTTTGCTTGCAAGGCTTCTTATGATGTGTATTACCAAGAGGGCCCAGAGATACCTCTCCGATACTCGGAGTGACAAATCCTAATCTCGATCTATGCCAAATCAACAAACACCTTTGGAGATACTTGTAGAGCATCTTTATGATCACCCAGTTATGTTGTGACGTTTGATAGCACACAAGGTATTCCTACGGTATCCGGGATTTGCATAATCTCATAGTCAAAGGAATATGTATTTGACATGAAGAAAGCAATAGCAATAAACTGAACAATCATAATGCTAAGCTAACGGATTGGTCTTGTCCATCACATCATTCTCCTAATGATGTGATCCCGTTATCAAATGACAACACATGTCCATGGTTAGGAAACCTTAACGAGCTAGTCTAGTAGAGTCTTACTAGGTACATGGTATTTGTTTATGTATTCACACATCTATTTACGTTTCCGATCAAAACAATTCTAGCATGAATAATAAACCTTTATCATGAATAAGGAAATATAAAATGACAACTTTATTATTGCCTCTAGGGAATATTTCCTTCAAACTCCCACTTGCACTAGAGTCAATAATCTAGTTCACATCGCCATATGATTAAGACCGATAGTTCACATCATCATGTGACTAACACCCAAAGAGTTTACTAGAGTCAATAATCTAGTTCACATCGCCATGTGATGAACACCCCAAGGAGTACTAAGATGTGATCATGTTTTGCTTGTGAGAGAGGTTTAGTCAATGGGTCTGCCACATTCAGATCCATATGTATTTTGCAATTTTTTATGTCTACAATGCTCTGCAAGGAGCTACTCTAACTAATTGCTCACACTTTTAATATGTATCTAGATTGAGACTCAGATTCGTCTAGATTAGTGTTAAAGCTTGCATCGATGTAACCCTTTACGACGAACCCTTTATTACCTCCATAGTCGAGAAACATTTCCTTAGTCCTCTACGGATAATTTTGACCACTCTCCAGTGATCTACTCCAGGATCACTATTGTACTCCCTTGCCAAACTCATGGCAAGGTACACAACAGGTCTGGTACACAACATGGCATACTTCATAGAACCTATGGCTGAGGCATAGGGAATGACTTTCATTCTCTCTCTATCTTCTTTCTTCGTCCGGTGTTCAGTCTTACTTAACTTCACACCTTTCAACGCAGGCAAGAACCCTTTCTTTGACTAATTCATTTTGAACTTCTTCAGAATCTTGTCAAGGTATGTGCTTTGTGAATGTCCTATTAAGCGTCTCGATATATCCCCATAGATCTTGATGCCCAATATATAAGTAGCTTCACCGAGGTCTTTCATTGAAAAAATCTTATTCAAGTATCCTTTTTATGCTATTCAGAAATTCTATATCATTTCCAGTCAATAATATGTCATCCAGATATAATATCAGAAATGCTATAGAGCTGCTGCTCACTTTCTTGTAAATACAGGCTTCACCATAAGTCTATATAAAACCATATGCTTTGATCATCTCATCAAAGCGTATCTTCCAACTCTGAGATGCTTGTACCAGTCCATAGATGGATCACTGGAGTTTGCACACTTTGTTAGCACCTTTAGGATCGACAAAACCTTCTGGTTGCATCATATACAACTCTTCTTTAAGAAATCCATTAAGGAATGCAGTTTTGATGTCCATTTGCCAGATTTCATAATCATAAAATGCGGCAATTGCTAACATGATCCGGACAGACTTAAGCATCGCTACGGGTCAGAAAGTCTCATCGTAGTCAACTCCTAGAACTTGTCAAAAACCTTTCATGACAAGTCGAGCTTTGTAGACAGTAACATTACCATCAGTGTCAGTCTTCTTCTTGAAGATCCATTTATTCTCTATGGCTCGCCGATCATCGGGCAAGTCCACCAAAGTCCATACTTTGTTCTCATACATGGATCCTATCTTAGATTTCATGGCCTCAAGCCATTTCTCATAATCTTAGGCTCATCATAGCTTCTTCATAGTTCGTAGGTTCGTCATGGTCTAGTAACATAACTTCCAGAACCATACCACTCTAGTGCGGAACGTCCTCTGTTCAACCTACAAGGTCCATGCTACCTCTTGAGCACTGCATTGGTTTTCCCTGAAGAGGAAGGGATGATGCAGCGAAGTAGCATAAGTATTTCCCTCAGTTTTTGAGAACCAAGGTATCAATCCAGTAGGAGGCTACGCGCGAGTCCCTCATACCTGGACAAAACAAAAAATCCTCGCAACCAACACAAATAGGGGTTGCCAATCCCTATAAGGCCAACTTACGAGAGTGAGATCTGATAGATATGATAAGATAATACTTTTTGGTATTTTTATGATAAAAGATGCAAAGTAAAATAAAGGCAAAGTAAATAACAAAGGAAATAACTAAGTAGTAGGAGATCAATATGATAAAGATAGACCCGAGGCCATAGGTTTCACTAGTGGCTTCTCTCGAGCATAAGTATTCTACGGTGGGTGAACAAATTACTGTTGAGCAATTGACAGAATTGAGCATAGTTATGAGAATATCTAGGTATGATCATGTATATAGGCATCACGTCCGAGACAAGTAGACCGACTCCTGCCTACATCTACTACTATTACTCCACTCATCGACCGCTATCCAGCATGCATCTAGAGTATTAAGTTAGAAAACAGAGTAACGCCTTAAGCAAGATGACATGATGTAGAGGGATAGACTCATGCAATATGATGAAAACCCCATCTTGTTATCCTCGATGGCAACAATACAATACGTGCCTTGCTGCCCCTACTGTCACTGGGAAAGGACACCGCAAGATTGAACCCAAAGCTAAGCACTTCTCCCATTGCAAGAAAGATCAATCTAGTAGGCCAAACCAAACTGATAATTCGAAGAGACTTGCAAAGATAACCAATCATACATAAAAGAATTCAGAGAAGATTCAAATATTATTCATAGATAGACTTGATCATAAACCCACAATTCATCGGTCTCAACAAACACACCGCAAAAAGAAGATTACATCGAATAGATCTCCACAAGAGAGGGGGAGAACATTGTATTGAGATCCAAAAAGAGAGAAGAAGCCATCTAGCTACTAACTATGGACCCGTAGGTCTGAGGTAAACTACTCACACTTCATCGGAGAGGCTATGGTGTTGATGTAGAAGCCCTCCGTGATCGATGCCCCCTCCGGCGGAGCTCCGGAACAGGCCCCAAGATGGGATCTCGTGGATACAGAAAGTTGCGGCGGTGGAATTAGGTTTTTGGCTCCGTATCTATCATTTGGGGGTACGTGGTATATATAGGAGGAAGGAGTACGTCGGTGGAGCAACAGGGGCCACGAGGGTGGAGGGCGCGCCTGGTGGGGGGGCGTGCCCCCCTACCTCGTGGCCTCCTGCTTTTTCTTGACGTAGGGTCCAAGTCTCTCTGTCTTATTCGTTGAGAAAATCACGTTCCCGAAGGTTTCATTCCGTTTGGACTCCGTTTGATATTCCTTTTTCGAAACCCTAAAACAGGCAAAAAACAGCAATTCTGGGCTGGGCCTCCGGTTAATAGGTTAGTCCCAAAAATAATATAAAAGTGGATAATAAAGCCCAATAATGTCCAAAACAGTAGATAATATAGCATGGAGCAATCAAAAATTATAGATACGTTGGAGACGTATCAAGCATCCCTAAGCTTAATTCCTACTTGTCCTCGAGTAGGTAAATGATAAACATAGAATTTTTGATGCGGAGTGCTACTTGGCATAATTTTAATGTAATTCTTCTTAATTGTGGTATGAATATTCAGATCCGAAAGATTCAAGACAAAAGTTCATATTGACATAAAAATAATAATACTTCAAGCATACTAACAAAGCAATTATGTCTTCTCAAAATAACATGGCTAAAGAAAGTTATCCCTACAAAATCATATAGTCTGGCTATGCTCTATCTTCACCACACAAAATATTTAAATCATGCACAACCCCGATTGACAAGCCAAGCAATTGTTTCATACTTTTGACATTCTCAAACTTTTTCAATTTTCACGCAATACATGAGCGTGAGCCATGGATATAGCACTATAGGTGGAATAGAGTGGTGGTTGTGGAGAAGACAAAAAGGGAGAAGATAGTCTCACATCAACTAGGCGTATCAACGGGCTATGGAGATGCCCATCAATAGATATCAATGTGATGTGAGTTAGGGATTGCCATGCAACGAATGCACTAGAGCTATAAGTATATGAAAGCTCAAAAAGAAACTAAGTGGGTGTGCATCCAACTTGCTTGCTCATGAAGACCTAGGGCAATTTAAGGAAGCCCATCATTGGAATATACAAGCATTCTATAATGAAAGATTCCCACTTAGTATATGAAAGTGATAACATGAGAGACTCTCAACTATGAAGATCATGGTGCTACTTTGAAGCACAAGTGTGGTAAAAGGATAGTAACATTGTCCCTTCTCTCTTTTTCTCTCATTTTTTATTTGTTGGGCCTTTTCTCTTTTTTATGGCCTCTTTTCTTTCTCTCTTTTTTTCCGGAGTCTCATCCCGACTTGTGGGGGAATCATAGTCTCCATCATCCTTTCCTCACTGGGACAATGCTCTAATAATGATGATCATCACACTTTTATTTTTCTTACAACTCAACAATTACAACTCGATACTTAGAACAAAATATGACTCTATATGAATGCCTCCGGCGGTGTACCGGGATATGCAATATGACAATGATGGAGTGTGTCATAATAAATGGAACGGTGGAAATTTGCATGGAATATATCTCGGAATGGCTATGGAAATGCCATAATAGGTAGGTATGGTGGCTGTTTTGAGGAAGGTATATGGTGGGTGTATGATACCGGCGAAAGGTGCGCGGTATTAGAGAGGCTAGCAAAGGTGGAAGGGTGAGAGTGCGTATAATCCATGGACTCAACATTAGTCATAAAGAACTCATATACTTATTGCAAAAATATACAAGTTATCAAAGCAAAGTATTACACGCATGCTCCTAGGGGGATAGATTGGTAGGAAAAGACCATCGCTCGTCCCCGACCGCCACTCATAAGGAAAGGCATCAAAAATAAATCATGCTCCGACTTCATCACATAACGGTTCACCATACGTGCATGCTACGGGAATCACAAACTTCAACACAAGTATTTCTCAAATTCACAACTACTCAACTAGCATGACTTTAATATCACCATCTCCATATCTCAAAACAATTAACACTACAAAAAAAGAACACATCGTGACATTTTGGGCCAACGAAATTTTTTACATATGACACTTCTATGACGATAATTGTGACAAAACCCGGTATCATCATAGATGTGGTGGCTCCTACTTCTATGACAAAAAATCATGACAGAAAATGGGCTTTTCGTCCTGGCGGGCCGGAGACGCAGCTGCATGACATTCTTTGGGCCGTCCATGACGGAAAAAACATGGTAGAAGCGAGGGGGAGGAAAATTTCGGGGAGTTCCCGGTTACGGTGGGAGGTCGGGGGCCGAGCGATGCGTTCTCTCGTACACGTACGCGCGTGTGTGCGAGGCGTTGGCTCTAACTGAACCCGAGCGAGGCGTTGGGCTCTAACTGAACCCGAGCGATTGCACTGCAGGCTACGCGTTACTGAACCCGAGCGATTGATCATGGCTGTTAACTGAACCCGATCGAGCGATTCCTTCGCTACTGCTGCTAACTGAAGCCGATCGATGGTGAACAGTAGCGTTGCGGGGTTTGGATGAACAGTGAGGGTGGCTGCCTCTGGATGAACAGGACCCCGTGGTGTGGTGGAGGGCTGGATGAACAGTAGATGGTGGAGGGGTGCCGGCTGAGTGACGGGGGTGCCCGGAGGGGTGGTTGAACAGGACCCCGTGGTGTAGGGCTGGATGAACAGTAGACGTGGAGGGGTGGTTGAACAGTAGCCGGTGGAGGCGCGGTGGAGGCTGGATGAACAGGAGCCCGTGGAGGCTGGAGGAGGTCGACGGTGGATGAACAGTAGCTCGTGGAGGCTGGAGGGTCGACGGTGGAGATGAACAGTATCCCGTGGAGTCCCGTTTTGCGGTACGCCACACCCCTCCCGATGAACAGGACCCCCCTTTCGACCGTAGCGCTCCAACACAAGTCCGTTTCCTCCGTTTTGCGGTACGCCACACCCCTCCCGATCAACAGGACCCCCGTTTCGACCGTAGGAGGTCCGTTTCCTCCGTTTTGCGTACGCCACACCCCTCCCGATCAACAGGACCCCCGTTTCGACTGTAGGAGGTCCGTTTCCTCCGTTTTGCGGTACGCCACACCCCTCCCGATCAACAGGACACCCGTTTCGACCGTAGGAGGTCTATTTCCTCCGTTGTGCAGTACGAAAGGCCTCGTTTCCATCGCCTCTTCCGTCCAATCCCTCCTGATGAACATGACCACGCATTCCGTTCCGACCCATGAACACGACGACAACGTTGTTTCTCCGTTCCAACCCAGCCATGTACACGAGCCCTCGCCGTACATATGCGCGAGTAGGCGTTCGAGACCCCGCACGTATGTACACATACGTGGCCGTATTTTCTTTCTTGCACCCTAGCCGCTGTACGTACGTGTACATGCTACGTGCGCGCCTCTACTACGACACGTGCGCGCCTCTACTACGTCACGTGCGCGCCTCTACATCGACCAGTATGTACATAAACGTTCGCGACCAGAATGACAACGCTACGTACGCTTCGACCAGGTGGGTCCCAACTGTCAGGCACTTCCTTGCATGCGAAGATGTAGCTGGTGGGTCCCAGCAGTCAGGGGGCGAATCATTTTTTTTGCCCGGACGCACTTCCTTGCGTGCGAAGATGTAGCTAGTGGGTCCCAGCAGTCGGGGGGGCGGTGGGTCCTAGCAGTCAGGGGGGCGAATCGTTTTGGTTTTCTTTTTTTTTGCCCAGACGCACTTCCTTGCATGCGAAGATGTAGCTGGTGGGTCCCAGCTGTCAGGGGGGCGAATCGTTTTTTTGCCCGGACGCACTTCCTTGCGTGCGAAGGTGTAGCTGGTGGGTCCCAGCAGTCAGGGGGAAACATTTTTTTTGAAATACGGTGGCCCGTCCGGTGGGTCCCTGCTGTCAGGTGGAGGAATCATTATTTTCCGCGTAATAAGGAGGCACTTCCTTGCTGCCGCCATGGACCCAGCTGTCAGCCTCTCCACGTACAAGTCCACGTCCGATTGGAAGTCGTTCCTTGACCACGTTGACCACGCCGCGCCGAGAGCACCAGGGCGGTGGACGACGGCGAGGCCTAGGAAGGGGACGCGAGAGCCGTGAAGACGCGGCAGTGGATGACCGCGGAGAGGAGTATGAGGGTTCACTGGTTCGGCTGCGGTGTGAGGCTGCCTTCGCCGCAGGGCCTGGCCAGCGGTGGGAATAGTAGGGGGCGGTGAGGCCTCCGCGGCAGCACAGCCGGCCACGGGAGGCAGGAGCATGCGGCACGACCGGCGCTGCTTTGGGCGGCTGGAGCAAGAAGACCAGAGGTTGAAGAAGCACTACGGCCGTTGGATGGACATCGTACGGTCACTGGAGCTAGAATCGTTCATATTGACTAAGTTGACAAAGCCCTCCGTCCCCGTCAACTTAGTTGGCCCACAAGTCATCCTCCCACCAAGGTGGGTCCCAGCTAGCGGGGAGTATTCATTTTTTTGTGCGTAATAAGGAGGCACTTCCGTGGGTCCGAGCTGACAGCGGGAACGTTTCGACTGTACGGCCTCGCCATCGCCGGAGAATAACACAGGTGTGGGTGAGTAGAGGGATGGCTAGGCCAGCGATGGGAGTACAGTGGGGCGGTGAGGCCTGCGCAGCAGAGCCGGCCGAGGAGGAGCAGGCAGTCCCGCCGGCGCCTGTTTGAGCGGCTGGAGCAGGAAGAGCAGAGATTGAAGAAGCACGACGGCCGTTGGATGGCCATCCAACAGTCACTGCTTGTGCGTCAACCTTTTTTTAGGAAAGCCTCAAATCTGTGGGAAACAGCATACAACCCATCTGCCATTATTTCTAATAATTTACAGCCCATTTGCTAATTATTAAGGTTTTTTTGGAGCCCATATTCTTTTTGTTAGCATTACAGCCCATATTGTGGCCACGGTTAAAAAATTATACGAAATTTTGCATATTTCGGTGCGGTCCGAACTGTTTTTAATCCCGAAATTTCGACTCACATTCAAACTGATTTTAAAAATAAATGTATATCAATATAAAATCCAACAAATTCTCCACGCATAAAAATTAATGTAATTTCAAATCTCGAAATGAAAAAAAGATATTTGAAACTAATTGCCGGTTTGATGTGTTTTAAAAATGTACAGCCCATTTCTCATTACTGATGGGCCATTTTCTCGGCCAGCCGAATGAAAGCTCTCCTCGTCTTGAAAGATTTGCAGCCCAACAGGCCTGACAAAGCGACTTACTTGGCAAATCACAAAAAAACTGGGCTGTGGCCGTGGACCCAGCTGTCAGCCTCTTCCACGTACAGTACTCTTCGATGGAATGTCATTGACCACGTTGACCACGCTGCACCGAGAGCACCAAGGCGGTGGACGACGGCGAGGCCTAGGAAGGGGACGACACGGAGCCGGGGAAGACGCGGCAGTGGATGCCCACGCGGAGAGGAGTACGAGGGTTCACTGGTTCGGCTGCGGTGTGAGGCTGCGTCGCCGCAGGGCCTGGCTAGCGGTGGGAGTAGTAGGGGGCGATGAGGCCTCATCGGCAGCACAGCCGGCCACTGGAGGCAGGAGCAGGCGGTCTCCCCGGCGCTGGTTTGGGCGGCTGGTGCAAGAAGCAGCGATTGAAGAAGCAGCAGGACCGTTCGATTCAAATCCAATGGTTACTACTGGTAGAATCGTTTGTTGACTAAGTTGACAAGCCCTGTGTATGCATCAACTTAGTAGGCCCACAGGTTAGCCTCCCAACCGGTGCGCCCCAGATGTCAGTGGGAGGAATCTTTTTTTTCGCGTAATAAGGAGGCAGTTGATTGCGTGGCAGCCAGGCCAGCGGAGGGAGTAGGGTGGGCCGGGGAAGCCTGCGCGGCATCACAGCGGGCCACAAGAGGAGGGAGCAGGCAGTCCCGCCGGTGCTAGTTTAGGCGCTGGAGCAGGAAGATCAGAGATTAAATGAAGCACGTCGCCGTTGGATGGACATCCAACACTAACTGCTGCTAGAATCGTGTGTTCACTGACAAAGCCTTGCGTAAACAAGTCAGCCTCAAATCTGGCGTGTACAGCCCATTTGCTATTATTTTTATAATTTTTACTCATTTTCTAATTCATATGGAATTTATTGCAGCCCGTTTTCCATTTTTAGAATTGCTGGCCATTTTCTGGTCAGTACCAGGGTCAAAAAATTAACTAAATATGTGGGAAATTTTGAAAATTCGCAAATTTTTGCTGGGGAACGAAATATTCTTAATCCAAAAATTAATAGCCATACTAAAACAAATTTAAAAATAAATTAGTACTATGTCATGTTAAATCCAATGAAATACGTATAAGATATCAGTGAAGAACAAAAACAAAAAAAGAAACTTATATCCCATTTGCTATAATTTTTTTGGAATTTTCAACCCCTTTTGATATTACTTTTAACAGACATTGACCATACTCTTAAGCCAGGCCGGAATGCATCCCTCCTCGTCTTGAAAGATTTGCAGCCCAGTAATTGAGAAAACAAATAGGCCTAGCTTGGGTATTCTTCAAAAAGAAATACTGGGCTAGCTATTTTCCCAAAGAACTGGTGCATGAGCATTTAGCTTTATTTATTTATTTATTTACTTATTTATGTTTAGGGGACCATGAGCATGTACCTGGCCGGATTCATGTGAGAGCCTCCCTTCCAGTTAATTATGGGCTTCTCTATTGGGCCTTCATCAGTGGGCTGCATGTTATCAACAAGTGGAAAATGTGTTCCGAGTTTCAAAAAAAATGTGTTCCGTACGATAAATAGTATGCGCTACGTACGGTACGGGGCACTAAAGGATCGAACCGTGCAACGACTTCCAAAACATTGTGTTTGTCGTTCTAACAACACATTTATTCAACCAACAGACGAAATATACTACTGATTGTACATTGAAAACAGCAGCAGCAACCAGGGCTGGGGGTGCAACAGAAGCAGTAAGCAGGCCAGAAGAGTGAAGATCGCTACTCTCTTCCAAACCAAACATCAGCCATCATTACAAAAGGGCTACCAAAAAAGAACAAGTGTATGCATCAAACTAAATAAAGATCCTACTACACCAAGTGTACGCATCTAACTAACTGGCTCAGTTAGACGTTACTATTTATTAAGCTGTGGAGATTGGCTGACGGCTTGAACCAGATGGGTGCCTGACGGGGGAAACTCCAGCCAGCAGGTCGAAGTCTGATACTTGCGACCCTCTCTCCTACTTTGGGCTGCAGAGCGTGGGCACATATCAGGGTATGGTGCATGCAGAGACGCATGGTACGCTGTGTACACACAGTTTTGCCTGATGAACGAAACCGCGCTGCCATCATGATCCTTGCCGTTATCTCCTGGTTAATCGGATAATTCAGTCCGACAAACAGAGAGCGTGTACCAAGGCTACTTACCAGCCTCCAGTCAAAAATTCCTGAAGGCCCAGAGAAGCTGGGATCCTGCTCAAAGACCTTGCAGTGACTGTGATTGTATTCCGCGAAACAACACGTCCGGTACGTGCGAACAATCATCAATCTTTCGCTGTCGTCTGATTGAGCCAGGAACCACCTGCAACTGCCATGCCGCTTTTCTTTGAAAGGTTCTGGGATTAGGAAGGGTAGGGACACCAGGCGGCCTACAACATCATATCAAGTTGGAGTCAAATAAAAAAGGGCTCTTGGTTTAGTCAATCTTAAGAACAGCATGTTATGAGCATGAATATTTTTTCAGCAAATGTTGACAGTAATATAAGCAAGCCATCATGATATCATAGGAAAGTAACATACTGCTGTAACAGCCGTTTGTAGCGATGACTGAGTAGGCCAGCAATACGTCCAGCCATAGAAGGAGTCGACAAGCGTAAATGAAGCCCTTGTGTTCAATGGCATCAGAGAACCATGGAGGATGTATGATCCTGCGATGGACGTGCAGATTTATCCACTTATCGCAGTGACCTGTCAGATAGGCGAGACCGCGGTTGAAGAACGCAATTAGCCTGAAGTCTTTATAATTCGCAGATCTTGTGGGCACTTGGCAGATTACAACCTTGAGCAAATCAAACTTGGTATCATGTTGGCTACTGTAAGATTCCGAGTATTCTGGGCTGCGGTGCCAAAGCAGTGCAGTGTTAATCGAAGGAAGGGGGATCAATCGCCAGGTGTAGACCTCCACGAGCATCCAGCTGCCGCGACCGTCGACGAGCACCATCCAAGACGTGTTCATGCCGACCCAGTACATACCGTTAATGTAGTTGAGGCTGACGGGGATCGGATCGCAAGTCAAGGGGGTTGATGCTCGCCACCCTACGATCGTTATGCTGCGTGACACGCCGTTTCTGAAGATCAGCAATCCTCTCTTT
>NC_053028.1:450468541-450481444 GCF_003073215.2 Triticum urartu
GAGGAAACAGTACATCATTACTGGGCCAGATTCCTCCTGATTATGAACAGGATAAAGGATTGCCGCGAGGGAGACGCAATCTCAATTTTCTGCAGTAATTGCACGGATGAGGGAATCCTTAACGCCGTAAGTCGTCGTGATATTACACGCTTCGCTGACTTGGCGTCCATAGTACAAAAATACTATGCGATGGAAAGCGCCTGGAAAACCGAAATAAATTTTTGGGATAATCCGGCCTTGAATAGTAATCCCGTCCGAACTAAGAGGGTGCATCATCATAGGACACCCGGGATAAACACCAAAAAGCCAAAACCCTCTACAGGGCATGGAACCGTATTGGAAAGGTGGCTTGATGGACCCTGTAGAATCCACCCCGTTCGATATAACCTATAAGCCATGGCGAGCTATTAAATCGCAAGTTTTGGCCGACTTCGTCGCAGAATGGACGGAGGCCGAGCTCCCTAAAGAGTACGGCACATATTCAAACTAGATTATGCATTTCGAAGGCTCCAAAATGTTGGCCGGACTGGGGGCTGGCGTCGTCCTGACGTCCCCCATAGGAGACACAGTCCAATATGTGCTCCAAATCATGTACATGGATTCCAACAATGTAGCCGAATATGAGGCCCTCCTACATGGTCTCCGGATAGCAGTATCCATGGGTATCCAGTGCCTAGAGGTACGCAGGGATTCAAACCTCGCGATATCCCAAATAAATGGAGACTTCGATGCCAAGGACCCAAAAATGGCAGCTTACCGCAACGCCGTCCTAAAAATGTCAGCTCGGTTCGAAGGGCTGGAGTTTCACCATATAGCCCGAGAAAACAATCAAGCAGCGGACGTCCTGGCACGCATCGGAGCAAAACGCGATGCAGTCCCCCCAACATCTTTTTGGAAAGATTGTTCAAGCCATCCGTAGCATGGGAGGGGGAACCCGCAAATAACAGCCCAGACCCAGCCGCACCACTCGACGCCGAACAATTTGACACAATTGGAGGCTCTGCCAATGAAATTACACCTTCAGCCCACGTAATAATGGCGGTCATCGCCCCGTGGACAGAACCATTCCTAGCCTACCTTACTAGGCAGGAACTCCCGGAGGACCAAAACGAGGCCCGCTGCATAGTGCAGCGATCTAAAGCCTATAGAGTCCATGAGGGAGAGATTTATAAGAAAAGCACTTCCGGAGTCCTTCAAAGGTGCATCTCCGAAGAGGAAGGGCGGAACCTTCTGGCTGAAATTCATGCCGGACTCGGTGGCCACCACACCGCTGCTCAGTCCCTTGTTAGCAAGGCTTTCCGTACAGGATTTTATTGGCCAACGGCCCGGGCAGACGCTCAGGACCTAGTCCAACGATGCGCTGGTTGCCAACTTTTTGTGAACCAAAGCCATATGCCACCCACCGCACTCCAAACTATACCCATCACCTGGCCTTTTGCGGTCTGGGGGCTTGACATGGTCGGACCCCTTAAAGGTGGGACCGATAGGAAAAAATACTTACTGGTCATGGTGGATAAATTCACCAAATGGATAGAAGCCAAGCCTGTTAAAACGGCCGAATCTGGACCCGTGATAGACTTCATATCCGGGGTTGTACACCGTTATGGCGTCCCCCACAGCATCATAACCGATAACGGTACAAACTTTACCGCCGATGAGGTAAATCTCTGGTGCAAAAACATGGGCATCAAGCTCGATTATGCTTTCGTCTATCACCCACAAACCAACGGCCAGGTCGAACGTGCAAATGGTCTTATCATGAGCGGCATTAAACCCAGACTGGTGCGGTCCCTCAAGGAATCTAACACGCACTGGGTAGAGGAGCTCGACTCCGTGCTATGGGGGCTGCGGACCACGCCAAATCGCACCACCGGATACACACCATTTTTTATGGTGTACGGCGCAGAGGCAGTTCTGCCCTGCGACATAATTCATGACTCACCTAGAGTGCGCATGTACGAAGAAAGAGAAGCCGAGCCCGATCGGCAGGACAACTTGGACGCCCTGGAGGAGGAGCGTAACGTGGCAAAAGCCCGTTCCGCATTTTATCAACAGCAGGCCCGAAGATATCAAAGCAGAGAAGTACGGGCCAAAAATTACAATGTTGGCGAACTAGTTCTACACCTGCCGGATAATAAAAAGGACAAACTCAAGCCCAAGTGGGAAGGTCCATTCATAATCGACCAAGTCCTGACTGGCGGGGCGTACCGCCTGCGAGATGTGTCGGATAACCGACTCGAGCCGAACCCGTGGAACGCCACCCGTCTCCGAAGATTCTATGCCTAGCGCCAGACTCTGTGTTCGTCTCCTTCCTCTGTCCATTTTTTGCATTTTTTTGTCTTACATTTCTCTCCTTCCCCTCTTTTATTTTATAGCCCTTAAAGGCTCATCTAGTGACGCGCCACTCGCGCTCATTAAACCTGGGGGCTTCTTTAACAGAAGCTTATTTATACGGGCTTCACGCCCAACACATACGTCAAACTTCCGCATGTACCTTTTTATTCACCATTATATGCATCGATATGACTTAAGTTTTGGCCAAGCTGGGTTGCCTGGCTCCTGTGCTTACCACTGCGTTCCCGATTGTTCGGCTAGGCGGTAAAGGGAGCACCTCTGCGATTGTTACTGCCGGGTCAGCCGGATGTGTACCTCAGACTGGGTGAAGCCGAAAGCTAGCGTTCTTAAGGGAATATTCGGTCGGTGAGATAAAAGATGATCTTTTTACTCATTTTATGCGCCCCCAGATGCTTTTTCTGCGTCTTTTTACGCAGTCCGGACATGCACTTTAGGGCATGCCTCCCAGCGAAAGGAACCCCTAACGGAACTATTCTCTCTGGAAGATGTTTCTTACTAACCATGTAATATAACATAACTAGTTGGGCACTTGTCTGATAAAGCACTAATGACCCCTACGCCTGGTCTCCACGCATACCACGGTTCTTATATAACCGCTATGGTATTCGGACACACTCCGGACCGTCAGGTCCCGAGGTTGAAGCGAAAAGGTCGGCAACGACAAACGATCTACAATCCGGCTAGAAGGCATTACACATGTCAATTCAAAATTACATAGTCATTCTGACTGATTGTATTCCTCTTCTATACCATCTAACAGGCTGTCTAATTTACAGTCCTGTTGGGAATACTTCGCGGCCAACTCTACTAGGCCGTATACTAAGCTCACAGGGATCTCCTTCCCGTCAGGCCCCACTGGTCCGACCTCGGCCATGTGGTTTGGGTCAGACTTCGTAAAACGGGTCTTCACCATGGCCCAGGCTTCCCTAGCGCCTTGTCGGCAGGCCGATATCTTCCACAACCGGAAGCGCCGCCGAGCTCCCTTCAGCTTCTCCGCAAGCTCTCCAAGGCCCTCGGGCATGGAGTGGGCAGGCCATAAGGCTTGGGCAACACCTCGCATCGCCTGCCGAATTCGCTCGTGCAGTTGCATGAGTTCGGGAAGAAGGTCACCCGTAGAACCGGGCATCTCCTCTGCAGGACGACCTGTGAGCATACCTACAGACATTACTCTGTTAGTCGACTTCCTCGCCGAACTCTTTTTTCAAAGTTCGTTCAAGCACTTACTAAATATGCCGCGTCGAAGCCGCTGATTCTCCCTCGTGGAGTCCGACAGCTGGCCACGAACATCTTTAAGTTCGACGTCCAGCCTGGTGTTGGCATCCTGAAGATCATTCTTCTCTCGCCTCACCTTTGTCAACATACTCTCACCGGCCTTTAGCCGGCGTAAGAGTTGTTTCTTTTCCGGATCGAGTCCGGCGCCATCTGCAACATGATTTGTCAGATTTGCACCCACACCGCACAATACTAATCTTTCGAAGCGTATCTTACCTGAGGGGGTCTCTTTGGGCTCCCCTGCTGCGGCTAGTGCGGCCTCTAGTTGGGCCTTGCACTTTTCCAGCTCCTGGGACAGTACGGTATTCTTCTCTGTAAGAACCTGCTTATTAAATGATCCTTAAATCAGTTGCTCTAACTATTTCAAGTCTCGGGGGCTACTAGTATATCTATATTTGACCAAAATTTTCTTACCCGTATGTCTTTTACATATTGCTCCGTGGCTCTGGCTAAACCATTTTGAGCAGCACGGAGGTATGCATCTCCCGAATTAAAGGCATCTAAAGCCTCTTGGGAGAAACAAGCGTCGCATAGAACTGTCCGGCGACGCCTGTGGTTCATGGCACTCTCCACTTCAGAATTTGTGGCAGACAGGCTGTTCGCATCCTTTGTCGGAGGAGCGTCCGGTGCGCGCCTTGTGCTCGCCTCCGCTTCCTGGCCAGACGTTGGAGCCTGGCTGGTGGGGGCGCGATTGGCAACCTCTCCGGATGTAGTCCGGTGAGGTCTCTTCGTTCTGAAGATAGCACGAACGTTAATATGCCCTGACAGAATAACACCAGGGAAACAGAGGGTGCGCTATACCTTTGCGCCGGCATCTCAGTTCGGACTGCATTCCTTTTTGCCCCACGGGGTCCTGCGGCCTCTCGTTGGCTAGCCGCCGCAGGTTCGGCCTCCTGCCTCGGAAATCTCCCCTGCAAAACACGGTTGTCGTCAGAAACACCGGAATACGTGAGAGTGGAATCTCTCTCAAGGGAATGAGACTCCGGTTTTTGTCACCTGGGAGGCCGGGATTAACCTTGGGTAATCAGCCGTGATGGCTACCAAGGTATTGTCCTTGCTTAGCTGATGGAACACCCCGTCGATAAGCTCCACCGATATGTCCGGGTCCTCTTCGGAGTCCGGATCGAGGGACCGTTCTGGGTCCTCGGGCCGTGGAGGGCGGCTGTTTATATCCTTTACCTTCTGTCATAGTTCCTACACTGAAGTCGTTAGACTACATATCTAACCATGGATGTAAAAATGCCCTGGCTTTTCGCATTCGTTTGACACGTGGAAGACAGCCATTATTGGGCGTGGGAGTCGAGGAGCGCTACATTACAAAAATCGGACATTATTCCTACAGGCACACAGGATTTGGAGAAGAACCTGCCTTGCAATGCCGAACAATCTGCGCGCCGGACTCATCGTCATTGAAGCCTAGTTCGGGGGCTACTGAGGGAGTCCTGGATTAGCGGTGTTCGGGTAGCCGGACTATACCTTCAACCGGACTCCTGGACTATGAAGATACAATATTGAAGACTTTGTCCCGTGTCCGGATGGGACTTTCCTTGGCATGTAAGGCAAGCTTGGCGATGCGGATATTCAAGATCTCCTACCATTGTAACTGACTCTGTGTAACCCTAACCCTATCCGGTGTCTATATAAACCGGAGGGTTGTAGTCCGTAGGCAATCAACTCCATATACAACAATCATACCATAGGCTAGCTTCTAGGGTTTAGCCTCCTTGATCTCGTGGTAGATCTACTCTTGTACTACCCATATCATCAATATTAATCAAGCAGGACGTAGGGTTTTACCTCCATCAAGAGGGCCCGAACCTGGGTAAAACATCGTGTTCCCTGCCTCCTGTTACCATCCGGCCTAGACGCACAGTTCGGGACCCACTACCCGAGATCCGCCGGTTTTGACACCGACAGCCTCCCTCGCAAGGTGGGTCTTGCTAGCGATCCTCGCGAGGTGATCGCGCCACCCCTGCGCGGACCACGGTCTTCCCAGCGTCCTGCGTTCCTTCCTCCTCCTTCGACCGTAGCCCCGGTCACCGCGGTCGGGGCGACGGCCGATCCTTCCTTCTCGCACGGCTCGGAGCTCTTGACATTCGTTGGTGTTGTGGGTGTGGAGGTCGTGGTACACACAGTACCGGCTGCCCTTGGAAGGTTCGGGCTGATCTCTGCCCCGCTTGGTGTCTGGTTCTGCCGCGAGCACGGCAGCCCCCTTGCGCTTCACATCCTTGGCCTTGGGCTTCTTCTCTTCTGGGTCTGCGGCAGGCAGCTCGAGGAGGGAGAGACGCCCTTCCTCAGCCCTGGCGCACTTGGTTGCCAAGTTGAACAGCTCCAAGGAAGTGCACAGGTCTTCATGCATCGCCAGCTCCTCCTTCATCTTGACATCGCGCACGCCGTCGGAGAAGGCTGAGATGATGGCCTCCTCAGTCACCTTGGGAATCTTGAGGCGTGCGTTGTTGAAGCGCTGGATGTACTTCTGCAGGGTCTCCCCGGGTTGTTGCTTGATGCGGCGCATGTCGCTCACGGCGGGTGGCCGGTCGCGAGTACCTTGGAAGTTGGCGATGAAGCGGGTGCGCATCTCTCCCAGGAGGAGATTGTGCCTGGAGCCAGGTTCAGGAGCCAGGTGCGGGCCCCGTCCTTGAGCGCCATGGGAAACCAGTTCGCCATGACCTTCTCGTCTCCGTTGGCAGCTTCGATGCCAGCTCGTAGAGCTGGAGGAACTCCGCAGGGTCGGCCGTGCCGTCGTAGCGAGGAGGCAGGTCTGGCTTGAACTTGCCGGGCCACGCGACGCTGCGTAGCTCGGTGGTGAAGGCACGGCAGCCTGCTGTGGCCACGGGAGGCCTTGGGTGACGGAGAGCTTGGTCTTGCATGTCCCCACGCGCTGCAGCTGGGTCTTGACGCGCGGGAGCAGGAGCATGGTCGCGACGTGCTGGAGCATGGAGCGTCTGGGCAGCTTCTTGCGGGCGAGGGACTTCCTGGCAGCTCTGCTCTTGTCTCGCTGGCACCTGACAGAGCGGGTTCCTCCCAGGGGCCACGCGCCTTGGATCCATGGCGTCTTCTTGAGGAGGAGGCGGCCGGGGCGCCACCGGAGCCTCGTCGCCCACGCGGGGCGGGGTGCGGTGCAATGGAACGGACGGCGCAGGAGAGCCCCCTGCGGCGCGGACGAGCTCGGCGACGCGGTCGAGCCATTCTTCATAGACGTCGTCGTTGGGACGGGTAGCGCAGGAGCTCGTTTGCCGCGATGAGTGCAGCCCGAGCCTCCATGGGCGCGGAGCGCGCGGGCGGGACGAAGATCCAGCTGGGGCGAGCGAGGGAGTTGCGGTGCGGCCGTCTTGCCGCACGGACGGATGCTGGGACGATGCTTGCTGCTCGTCCCCGCCGGGCCGGTGGCGGCGTTGACGGCAGGTGACGGGGAACGGCGAGGACGCCCGCCGACAGGGGCCGTCTGGGCGACGCGGGAAGCGAGTGCGGCCCGGCGCTCGGCGCGGGCCCGACGAGCGTCAGACATGGGCGCGATGGTCGGAGGAGAACGGGGTGGTGGAAGACGAATTCCGGCGCACCCCTACCTGGCGCGCCAAATGTCGGATTTCGGGTTCCGGCAGACCCTTGAGGTTCGAACACTGGGGTGCGCGCGGAGATTTCGCCTCCTACCTACCTGCACCCCTCCGCCATGCTAGGATCTAAAACTACGGAAAGAACAACACAAGAGACACAGGGTTTATACTGGTTCGGGCCACCGTTGTGGTGTAATACCCTACTCCAGTGTGTGGTGTGGTGGATTGCCTCTTGGGCTGATGATGATGAACAATACAAGGAAGAACAGCCTCGCGAGGGTCTGTTCTTGGCTGGGGATGAACTGCTGGGAGGAGTTCAGTCACCTTTCTCTCTCTCTCTCTCTCTCTGATCGAACCCTCTAACGAGCCTCTTCCTTCCTACTCCCCAACCTCCAACCTCCCTGCTCTTGGTGGCTGGTCCTATTTATAGAGGCCCTGGTCCTCTTCCCAAATATCGAGCGGGAAGGGAGCCAACAATGGCGGGCTAATTTGAAGGGGGACAGCAAGTATCAGCTATCCTGACAAAAGTAGTCTTCGTCTGCGCAAAGCTCTGGTGATGACGCCGTCTTGGGCTCCACGATGACCTCCGTCTCGTAGTCCTCCTAGTCTTGGTCTCATTGCACCCAAATGGCAACCTTTGCCTGATGCCTCGGTACTCTGCGGCTGCGCTTGCCCCCTTTGCACCAAAGAGGAAAGGAGGACGCTGCACGGGCTGGCACCCGCCTGGCGCCCTATGTCGTCATGGCTTGCGTCACGGGCACCTCGTGAGGTACCCCGCCTTGATCTCTCCGCCTCCTCGTGAGCCAGCCTGACGAGGCCGTGCCTGAGGAAGCTTCGCGTCGTCCGCCGCCACAAGGCTTGGTCCCCTCGCGAGGGTCTTGGGTTTGTGTTGGTGAAGACGGGGCCGTGCTGGGCACCCCTTTGAGCCACGCCGCAGGCCGCGGGTTAGGCAAGTCTGGGGACCCCCGTTCCCAGAACACCGACAACACAGGAATTTTTTAAACACTTTTTTAGTTGTTCCTTTTATTCTAATTTGAACTTCTATTTTTTTGTAATGGGGAAAATCTTTTTTTACAAATTCTTTTGATATGTTCCTCTTTTTAGGTTGGACTTCTCTTATTTTTTACAAACATTAAAAATCCATGAAGATTTTTGAAGTACTTTTTTTATTTTGAACTTCTTGGTTAACTTTTTTAACTTGCTCTGGCCGGTCTCCATTTTCCTCGTACTAATGCTCATGTGCACAGCGTGCACGCACACACAGAAGAATTATAGGCAGCCACACACTGATGTTGCTGGACACCTACTGTTGCTTTTTCCTTCATTTAATATACACATTGAACCATATAGGCTGCCGGGATGAACTTCTGTCTTTCTGCTCCAGAGAAAAGAGGTGCATCGATGAATAATGTAAACTACTAGGCGCCATGAGGCCCCAAAATATTGGATACAGAATGTTGACAATAAGTGAATTGCTCGACATAATAGAAAGGGCTACAGATTCCGTGAGCAAAGGAGCCACTACCACTTAGACGGGGCCTGACACATTTTTTGTTGTCTTATAGAAGTTTGTATGGCATGCTCATATTCGGCAGAGGGATCTCTGAAATTTCTCTCTGTGTTTTGTCTGAACATTTCAGCAAAGGGATCTTTGAGCTTTGTGCTTAACATTCCTTCTTCACTGGATTTGCATTAGTAGTAGTACGGCTGCAGCAGCTCCCCCGTTTTGGCCACATTCCTTGTGCCATCGTTGGAAGGTGAGGCGGACCAAGAGGGCAGACGCGATGAGGTTGGGGACGAGCTGAGCCAGCTTTGGCGAGGATCCTCCTAAACCACTGTACAACAGCGGCTGCAGCACAACCACACGATGGTGGGTGAAAGCTGCAGGCCGGGGAGGCTATCGCTCCCTGACGCACTGGCCAGCATCATAGCGGGCAGAGGAATCTCTTGACCTGCCAAGTTGTACTGCCCGAACTGCACATCTTCAGTCTTCAGGCGCCCACTACCTCCTCCTACGTCCTCTGATCATGTCTGCAATCTGGGCGATGATGCATAGAGCGGGTGCACCGGTGCACCAGAAGTAGGCGGGGCAGTCCAGTTGAAGCTGAGGCGTCCAGCAGATTCGGTGGGGCGAGCATCGGTGCGTGGTGGCTACAGGCGGCATCGGGATCGGTCCCTGGGTGGATCCGTCAGAGGGGATGGCGCAACGGTTGTATCCGGCAAGCGAAGGCGAAGCGACGGCCATATCCAGAGGCCAGCGGCGGGAGGCACGTCGGGGACCGGGGAGACAGCGACAGGAGGCGCGTCGGAGCCGGGGGACGACGGTGGGAGGTCAAGGAAATATGCCCTAGAGGCAATAATAAAGTTATTATTTATTTCCTTATATCATGATAAATGTTTATTATTCATGCTAGAATTGTATTAACCGGAAACATAATACATGTGTGAATACATAGACAAACAGAGTAGTCACTAGTATGCCTCTACTTGACTAGCTCGTTAATCAAAGATGGTTATGTTTCCTAACCATGGACAAAGAGTTGTTATTTGATTAACGGGATCACATCATTAGGTGAATGATCTGATTGACATGACCCATTCCATTAGCTTAGCACCGATCGTTTAGTATGTTGCTATTGCTTTCTTCATGACTTATACATGTTCCTATGACTATGAGATTATGCAACTCCCGTTTGCCGGAGGAACACTTTGTGTGCTACCAAACATCACAACGTAACTGGGTGATTATAAAGGAGTACTACAGGTGTCTCCAATGGTACATGTTGGGTTGGCGTATTTCGAGATTAGGTTTTGTCACTCCGATTGTCGGAAAGGTATCTCTGGGCCCTCTCGGTAATGCACATCACATAAGCCTTGCAAGCATTGCAACTAATGAGTTAGTTGTGAGATGATGTATTACGGAACGAGTAAAGAGACTTGCCGGTAACGAGATTGAACTAGGTATTGAGATACCGACGATCGAATCTCGGGCAAGTAACATACCGATGACAAAGGGAACAACGTATGTTGTTATGCGGTCTGACCGATAAAGATCTTCGTAGAATATGTAGGAGCCAATATGAGCATCCAGGTTCCGCTATTGGTTATTGACCGGAGACGTGTCTCGGTCATGTCTACATTGTTCTCGAACCCGTAGGGTCCGCACGCTTAAGGTTTCGATGACAGTTATATTATGAGTTTATGCATTTTGATGTACCGAAGTTTGTTCGGAGTCCCGGATGTGATCACGGACATGACGAGGAGTCTCGAAATGGTCGAGACATAAAGATTGATATAATGGAAGCCTATATTTGGATATCGGAAGTGTTCCGGGTGAAATCGGGATTTTACCGGAGTACCGGGAGGTTACCGGAACCCCCTGGGAGGTATATGGGCCTTAGTGGGCTTTAGTGGAAGAGAGGAGAGGTGGCCAGGGCTGGGCCGCGCGCCCCTCCCCCCTAGTCCGAATAGGACAAGGAGAGGGGGGCGGCGCCCCCCCTTCCTTCTCTCTCTCCTCTTTCCCCCTCCCGAATCCTATTCCAACTAGGAAAGGGGGGGAATCCTACTCCCGGTGGGAGTAAGACTCCTCCTGGCGCGCCCTCCTCCTGGCCGGCCGCACCCCCCCCCCTTTGATCCTTTATATATGGGGGCAGGGGGCACCCCTAGACACACAAGTTGATCCACGTGATCATATTCTTAGCCGTGTGCGGTGCCCCCTTCCACCATAATCCTCGATAATATTGTAGCGGTGCTTAGGCGAAGCCCTGCGACGGTAGTACATCAAGATCGTCACCACGCCGTCGTGCTGACGGAACTCTTCCCCGACACTTTGCTGGATCGGAGTCCGGGGATCGTCATCGAGCTGAACGTGTGCTAGAAACTCGGAGGTGCCGTAGTTTCGGTGCTTGATCGGTCGGGCCGTGAAGACGTACGACTACATCAACCGCGTTGTGCTAACGCTTCCGCTGTTGGTCTACAAGGGGGTAGATCACACTCTCCCCTCTCGTTGCTATGCATCACCATGATCTTGCATGTGCGTAGGAAATTTTTTGAAATTACCACCTTCCCCAATAGTGGTATCAGAGCCTAGGTTTTATGCGTTGATGTAATATGCACGCGTAGAACACAAGTGAGTTGTGGGCGATATAAGTCATACTGCTTACCAGCATGTCATACTTTGGTTCGGCGGTATTGTTGGACAAAACGGCCCGGACCGACATTACGCGTACGCTTACGCGAGACCGGTTCTCCCGACGTGCTTTGCACAAAGGTGGCTAGCGGGTGTCAGTTTCTCCAACTTTAGTTGAACTGAGTGTGGCTACGCCCGGTCCTTGCGAAGGTTAAAACAGCACCAACTTGACAAACTATCGTTGTGGTTTTGATGCGTAGGTAAGATTGGTTCTTGCTTAAGCCCGTAGCAGCCACGTAAAACTTGCAACAACAAAGTAGAGGACGTCTAACTTGTTTTTGCAGGGCATGTTGTGATGTGATATGGTCAAGACATGATGCTAAATTTTATTGTATGAGATGATCATGTTTTGTAACCGAGTTATCGGCAACTGGCAGGAGCCATATGGTTGTCGCTTTATTGTATGCAATGCAATCGCGCTGTAATGCTTTACTTTATCACTAAGCGGTAGCGATAGTCGTGAAAGCATAAGATTGGCGAGACGACAACGATGCTACAATGGTGATCAAGGTGTCGCGCCGATGACGATGGTGATCACGACGGTGCTTCGAAGATGGAGATCACAAGCACAAGATGATGATGGCCATATCATATCACTTATATTGATTGCATGTGATGTTTATCTTTTATGGATCTTATCTTGCTTTGATTGACGGTAGCATTTTAAGATGATCTCTCACTAATTATCAAGAAGTGTTCTCCCTGAGTATGCACCGTTGCGAAAGTTCTTCATGCTGAGACACCACGTGATGATCGGGTGTGATAGGCTCTACGTTCAAATACAACGGGTGCAAAACAGTTGCACACGCGGAATACTTAGGTTATACTTGACGAGCCAAGCATATACAGATATGGCCTCGGAACACGGAGACCGAAAGGTCGAGCGTGAATCATATAGTAGATATGATCAACATAGTGATGTTCACCAATGAAACTACTCCATCTGACATGATGATCGGACATGGTTTAGTTGATTTGGATCACGTGATCACTTAGAGGATTAGAGGGATGTCTATCTAAGTGGGAGTTCTTAAGTAATATGATTAATTGAACTTTAATTTATCATGAACTTAGTCTTGGTAGTATTAGCATATCTATGTTGTAGATCAATAGCTCGCGTTGTTGCTTTCATATGTTTATTTTGATATGTTCCTAGAGAAAATTGTGTTGAAAGATGTTAGTAGCAATGATGCGGATTGGATCCGTGATCTGAGGTTTATCCTCATTGCTGCACAGAAGAATTATGTCCTTGATGCACCGCTAGGTGACAGACCTATTGCAGGAGCAGATGCAGACGTTATGAACATTTGGATAGCTCAATATGATGACTACTTGATAGTTTAGTGCACCATGCTTAACAGCTTAGAATCGGGACTTCAAAGACGTTTTGAACGTCATGGACCATATGAGATGTTCCGGGAGTTGAAGTTAATATTTCAAGCAAATACCCGAGTTGAGAGATATGAAGTTTCCAACAAGTTCTATAGCTAAAAGATGGAGGAGAATCGCTCAACTAGTGAGCAGCTCTCTTCG
>NC_053028.1:450482444-450496997 GCF_003073215.2 Triticum urartu
CCTCCCTCCTCTTTCAGCCACCTTCCAAATCCATCGAGCCATCCAGCCATGCGTCTTGCTCCTCCTCGATCCCCTCGCGCCCATGGAGCCCGAGCCCCTCAAGCAAAGCCGACCTCGACCTGGCCGACCGGAGCACCAGGTCATGCTGCAGCTCCCCGTCGCCTCCCTCTCCTCCCTTTCCCCCTCCCTATTTCCCTCTCTCAGCTCTCTCCCTTCTCTTATTCACAGGAACAGGAGACGCCATGGAAGAAACTACCTGCTCCTTGTTGACCGCCTCGTCCCGGAGTAGCTCGCCGGCGTTCTTCGTTGTCCTGGCACGTCCGCCACAAAGACTGGCCGGATCCATGCGCTGCCTCGACTCCAACCTGTCAGAGTCGCTTCGCCGTTGGCAGAACCCTCTGCCTCGTATTATGCGGCGTCGAGCACCAGCAGCTCGATCGTTCACATTGACCGAGCCACGTGCGTGGGTCAGCGCCGCCGACCTGAGCCCTGCAGGTCGCCGTGTGCCCTTGATTCTCCCTTCTCATTTCTCCTGTACTTCCCTAGCTCTCTCTCACGCTGTCCGTCTCTCTCTGTGTCCCTTTCTTCACAGCACGTCGCCATGGCCGGCCCTGCCAAGCTCCAGCCCGCCATCCACCATCTCCTGTCATATCTGCATGGTCCTGGACGTCTTCGTCGACCGCCGGCCATCCCTGCTCGCCATGCGCATCGCTGCCGTCGCCTTCGTGCCGCAGCCCAAACGCTGCTCCGCGCCGCGCTGGCTCCTTCTGTCGGGAGCAGACAGAGGAAGCCGCCCCTGCCCGTTGACTTCCCACGCCTGTGTGTGCGCAAGGGCCTCAAGGCTAGGGGCGCCCAGCTCCTTCCGCTTACCCAGCCAACCAAGGGCCAGCATCGCCATGGTCGCCGGCCTCTGTTTTTCCCGCTGTGAGCAACTTCCTCCATTACTGCAGCTTCGTTCTTTTCCTAGATCCGTTCTGGCATGTAGAGGTTATTTAGAGTTGCCACTAAGTTTTACCACAAGCATATCAGCTAGCCCAGAGGCTAGCGCAGCATCTATCCATCCCAGGAGTCCAGGGTTCGAGTCCTGGCCGGCCCCATTTTTTGCTAGGTTTTCCTATTATTTTGCACTCCCACATCTGTTGGGCCAGCCTTCCAGTTTCAGCCCGTATAGGTTTTTTCTAGGCTTTGTGAATTTCTGTTTTATCCAGAGTTTAGTGTATTGCAGAAAACCCCTCCATCTTCATGCATATAATAACTTAATAACCATGTATCGGATTAAAACAAACTTAATATGAAAGTTGCTTAGAATTTTGTGTAGTTTCATAATATGCCTTTTTCATCCATGTTTAAAATGCTGTTTGCATATAATTTGCTCCTATGCCATGCTAAAATGATTTAATTCATAACTAAATAACCGTAGCTCCAAATTTAACAAACTTTATATGTAAATAGGGTAGAAGAATGCCTAGTTTAACATGGTGGATTTACTTTGCATGTTTAACAACTCTAAAATATGGTTTAGGGCAGAACAATACCAAACCTAATATATGCATATGAGGAGTTTCCAGACTTGTTGTTTTGTTGTTCCGGCCTCATTTAACCTTGCCTAGATAGATAGTTTCATTATGCTTCATCTCTTGCCATGTTTAACAACATTTAATATTCTTGGGTACATAAACAAGATCGAAACTAAATAACTTGAATGTCGTGTTTCGTCAATATGCAACGGAGTTGCATATTGAGCTCCACTTAATTTGTAGGGTTGTTTGTGCACTTTGCCATGCCATGCCTCATTAAACCGGACATGCATCATACTTGTTTGTGCATTGTGCCATGCTTATGTGGTGGTTGTTTACTATGTTGTTTGCTTCTTTCCGGTGTTGCTTCTTCGGGTTGGTTCCGATAACGTCGTGTTTGTGAGGATTCGTTCGTCTACGTCCGTTTGTCTTCTTCATGGACTCGTTCTTTTTCCTTGTGGGATTTCAGGCAAGATGACCATATTCTTGAAATCACTTCTATCTTTGCTCGCTAGTTGCTCGCTCTTTTGCTATGCCTATGCCGCGATACCTACCACTTGCTTACCAGGCCTCCCATTTTGCTAAACCAAGCCTCTAATCCACCTTGTCCTAGCAAACCGTTGTTTGGCTATGTTACCGCTTTGATCAGCCCCTCTTATAGCGTTGCTAGTTGCAGGTGAAGATTGGAGCTTGTTCCATGTTGGAACATGGATATTTGGTTGGGATATCACAATATCTCTTATTTAATTAGCGCATCTATATACTTGGTAAAGGGTGGAAGGCTCGGCCTTATGTCTGGTGTTTTATTCCACTCTTGCCGCCCTAGTTTCCGTCATATCGGTGTTATGTTCCCGGATTTTGCGTTCCTTACACGGTTGGGTCATAATGGGAACCCCTTGACAGTTCGCCTTGAATAAAACTCCTCCAGCAAGGCCCAACATTGGTTTTACCATTTGCCACCTAGCCTTTTCTTTCCCTTGGGTAGGCCTGCCCAAGGGTCATCTTTATTTTAACCCCCCCGGGCCAGTGCTCCTCTGAGTGTTGGTCCGAACCGAGTAGACTACAGGGCCACCTTGGGGCAACTTGAGAGTTGGTTTTACTCGTAGGATGTCTCATCTGAGTGTGCCCTGAGAACGAGATTTGTGCAGGTCCTATCGGGATTTGTCGGCACATTCGGGCCGCTTTGGTGGATTTGTTTTACCATTGTCGAGGATGTCTTGTAACCGGGATGTCGAGTCTGATCGGATTGTCTTGGGAGAAGGAATATCCTTCGTTGACCATGAGAGCTTGTCATGGGCTAAGTTGGGACACCCCTGCAGGGATTTGAACTTTCGAAAGCCGTGCCCACGGTTATGGGCGGATGGGAATTTGTTAATGTCCGGTTGTAGAGAACCTGAAGTTGATCTTAATTAAAATACATCAACTGCGTGTGTAACCGTGATGGTCTCTTCTCGACGGAGTCCGGGAAGTGAACACGGTGTTGGAGTTATGCTTGTCGTAGGTTGTTCTAGGATCACTTCTTAATCATAGATTTCTCGAACGTGCTTTGCCTTCTCTTCTCGTTCTCATTTGCGTATGTTAGCCACCAAATATGCTAGTCGCTTCCTGCAGCTCCACCTCATACCTTTTCCCTACCTATAAGCTTAAATAGTCTTTATCGCGAGGGTGTGAGATTGCTGAGTCCCCATGACTCACAGATACTTCCAAAACCAGTTTGCAGGTGCCGATGATACCATGCAGGTGACACAACCGAGCTCAAGGAGGAGCTCGATGAAGATCGTGTTTGTCATGTTGTTCCGTTTCCAGTTGATCAGTAGTGGAGCCCAGTTGGGACGATCGGGGATCTGTGTAGCATTTGGGGTAGTCTTCTTTTATTTTGGTTCCATAGTCGGACCTTGATTGTATCTGGATGATGTAATGATTTATTCATGTATTGTGTGAAGTGACGATTGTAAGCCAACTATGTATCTTTTTCCCTTATGTATTACATGGGTTGTGTGAAGATTACCTCACTTGCGACATTGCTTTCAATGCGGTTATGCCTCTAAGTCGTGCTTTGATAGGTGGGAGATATAGCCGCGTCGAGGGCATTACAAGTTGGTATTAGAGCCTTCCCCGACTTTAGGAGCCCCTTGCTTGATCGAATCGTTGGCGCTGTTGAGTCTAGAAATATGCTTTGAGTCTTATAGGATTATATATATATATATATTGGAGAGTAGGATTCTTTTTACTCCTCAGTCCCTTCGTCGCTCTGGTGAGGCATCCTGACGTAGATTTTTGACTCTTCTCTTCCCAAACTTCACTAAAAAAAATTTAGGATCACGCGGGTATCTTGGAATCGTTCCGATGGTTTTGTGACGAGAACTTGTTCTTGGTGCCTCCTGACATTTAGGGGTTGTGGCAGTGTCCCAGGGAGTTGAACTCCGAGGTGTTGTCGTCACAATTTTATCGTTGCAGTTCTGGAATACCTAAGTTTTCGCCGACATCAAAAATCTCTTTTATGCAGTTGTTGGTGAGATAACCTCGACGCCACCCAGTACTGGGGCGGGAGTTCGGGAGTATTGCCATAACTCGTATAACAGATGCTTTTCGAAGGTTGAGGTAAACGATTTCCGAAGGTTTCTTGGTTATGTGTTGAAGGATGGATACAGCTGGATGTAGGATTTGCTAGTTTTGGGTGAGAAATTATGCTTCCCCTGCATCCCCAACACCTGATTGCATAACCGGAAAGTTTCGGGAGTTTATAAGTGGGAATTCAAGTAGATCTTAGGATATCTTTCCGACAGATGTATGATATGAAATTGGGGTTCGACGTCTAGTGGTCCACCTATCCACGGTTGGTTTTACAGTGGTCTCGTTGTGTCTTAAAGAGTCCTTGGCTATGCCGACTCGGGGACGCTTCGTATGTCATGTGCACTGCCTTGTACATGATGGTGCTGTTCGATCGAGCCCGTGTAGGCCCCACCACGAAAACTTCGGATGAAATCTCTATCATATGTTTGTTCCGACTTATTTTGCAAGCCAATCCTTTGTTTTGTTTTGAATTGTGGTTTTCGAGTTGCTTCAAAGTCAAATGTTGATTCCATACCTTTTCTAAGCGGTATTCTCATATTTCTATGTGAATACTAATCCTTCTCGATCATCGAGTTTGTCATGTCAATCCTTGTCAACCGGTGTGCTTCTCTTCAAGTGGATCCAATCATTCCAACATTCGCGAGATCAACTAAAGTCTTCTCAACGTTGTTGTCTCATCCGTCCCAAATTGCCTTTGTTTTCCCGCCCTCCCTCCCTTTGTTTCTTCAAGGACTCAGATTTCTTATTCAAGTATCCATGTTATCAATGGAAGTCTCTCCATTCTTTTTCCTTCATATTCTTATCCGGTGATTCTCATGAAGATGCTAAGGAAGCTACAAGTTCGATATTTTGCATTTTTTTCTTCTCCGGTGGATTCAAATCAAGCTTTGGTGTTTATCATATCCTTTTTCCTCGTTTCAAATGTCTTCTCATGCCGGTGCACCTCTTAATATTCCCCGCTTGCTATTCATTTGTTCCGGAGTGCTCAAGATATCTCGAAGATTCGTGTTTCCACTCTGCTTTCGTTCAAGCTCTTTCGAGGATGTTACCTCATTCAAGCCATTTATTTCAAGCGGTGCAATCTCTCTTTTAAATTGGTCAACGGTGTATCTTTTGAGTGGGCCCTAACCCACAGGTCTTTTCCTAGGATCTTATCTGACTCTTCTAATTTTTCCCGGAGCTTTTCTCAAATTTTTCCAAGTGGGACGTAAGAATGAATTATCATCAGTCATATGTATTTCTCCAAGATCGGTCAAATTCTTTTCATCGTTGGCTCAACCTCTTTGCTTTTTATTCTTCCGGAGTGTCTAAATAATTCATGGTGGTGTTTCTCGTCGTAATTTTCAGATTTTAAAGACCGAAGAAGAGTTTCTCTTAAATCTTGCTCCATTCTTTTCAAGATTCGTGATTGTAGCTTGTTGCCATCATCTCATAATTTATTTCGTTTGTGAGAATTCTTTCACCTATTCGATGCAATTCAAGAGTCTTCTCAGTTTGATTATCCGGAGGCCATCATTTTGGGTTTATTCATTCTCAGCTTTCAGCTATCATTCTCCAAATCTTACCGGTGCATCGTTCAAGTGTTCTCTAATCAGCTCGTCATCTCTTCGTTCTCATATATCTAAATTCTTTCAAGCATCTTCGTTTATTTGCTAATCCTTCCCGGTGTTTCTTCATGTTTTATTCGTTCTTTTCAATTCTTACGGTGGTTCGTTCAAGATTTCTCTTCCCTCTTTATCATATCGATGCATTCGTGCTTTCCAATCCTATCGGTGGTTCATTGAAGACCTTCCCAAGTTGGTGCTATATCTATCTTCATCCTTGCTACGAGAATAAGTTGTGTGCCAAATCCATTTGCTCGTCATCAATTAAATTGGTGAAGGATAAGCATAATGTAATTCTTATTCTTGTTTCATCCAAGTGATCTAATTTCTTCTTTCTGGAGTGGTTCATCATATCATATTCTCGGTTCGAGATGCTTTATCTTTTCTTCCGGAGATCCATGTTTTTCCACTTTATCTCATCGCAAGCTTCATCTAGTCATTGCAAGGCTTCCACCTTATTCTTTTCATCTTTCATTTCGTTTGATCATTCTTTTATTACCGGAGTTCTTCATGGAGGTTATACATGGTGGTTCATCAAAGATGCAATTCCTTCACGAAGTGTTCATCGAGATTCTTTTCAAAGGAGCTCAAGTATTCTTCATCTTGCAATCCGGAGTGCAATTCTTTCTACCGTATCATTGGAGGTGGTATTATGTCATTCTTGATAATTTGAGTGCATGTTCCATGATTCACATGTTGTTAAGAATGAGGTATTTTAAATCCATCAACCTCTTCGTTGGAATTATCTTGGGTTATATTTCACCTAAAGCCTTCCCTAAGGATTGTTGCTATTTATGGTGCTCATAAATGACCTAAGTTCTTCATTTATTCTCCCGGTGCAATAGTTTCTCGTCTCCTTCTTGATATCAAGCCAATCTATTGTTTCGTTAGTGGCAGAATTTCACCTCATAATTTTGAGATGTCTTCCATAAGCCCACATCAAGCTTATCCTTTCGTTGTTGATAGTCCAACAACTCCGTTCTAGCATCTCGTGTAAACGTGCTCTTTTAAGATCTTGTTTTCCTCCATTCAGTAAATTCATTTCTTTCATTTCTTCCGGAGGCATTGTGTTGTTGCTCTCTTCAACCCTTCTTCTTGTTCTTGTCAGGACCTTGTTCTTTTCCTTGCTTATCCCATTTAACCGGAGTGTCATTGTCGGTGTCAAAACCGGCGGATCTCGGGTAGGGGGTCTCGAACTATGCGTCTAGGCGGATGGTAACAGGAGACAAGGGACACAATGTTTTACCCAGGTTCGGGCCCTCTTGATGGAGGTCAAACCCTACGTCCTGCTCGATTAATATTGATGATATGGGTAGTACAAGAGTAGATCTACCACGAGATCAAGGAGGCTAAACCCTAGAAGCTAGCCTATGGTATGATTGTTGTATATATTGTATATCTATCGACTAGCCTGGCCTCGGTTTATATAATGCACCGGAGGCCTAGGATAACAAGAGTCCTAGCCAAATATGCCGGTGAGGAGAAGTCCTTGTCTTGATCGCCAAGTCTTGTGGAATCTTCCTTGTATGCGGCAGCCGTCCGAACTAGCCCATGAGTATACGGCCACGGGGGTCCTCGGCCCAATCTAATAGATCGGGAGACGACGTGGTGAGTACCCCCTAGTCCAGGACACCGTCAGTAGCCCCCTGAACCGGTCTTCAAGTTAGGGACGCTCCTCGATTCTTCCGAACTGTTCTTCATCTTCGGTTGCCGGTCTTGAAAACTGGTTCAACAAATCTTCTTTATCTTCGATCTTGAGGATCGCCGAAATGCATTCGACGAGTTTACACGTCGGGTATCCGAGGAGCCCCTTTAAGTTTCCGGCCTTTATCAATGCCTTGTTTATTTTTATGCCACACCTCGGGTTTGAAGTTGTTCCCAGGAGGCAGGGTCCTCTTGCGTCCGAGCTCCAACGCCGGACTGCATTCGAGGTATCTTTTGCAGCCGAGCACCAACGCCGGACCGCTTCCCAGCTCTAGCGCCGGAATGTATCCGAGCTCCAATGCCGGACTATGTATCCGAGCTCCAACGCCGGACTGTATACCCGAGCTCCAACGCCGAAATATATCCGAGCTCCAACGCTGGACCGTGTCCAGGCTCCAATGCCGGACTATATCCGAGGTGTCATATCACCTTGGTTCAAAAAAGTTGAAGGAGTTTAGCCGAGCTTAATGCCGGAAATGCCCTCTATGGAGCCAACCACTAGCGCCCGAGCTTTATGCCGGACTGCTTCCGAGGTGGTGCACCACCCCGACTATGGGCCGATTTTTTGTCAATATTTTTTATTGGTGCAATTTATTCTCTGCCGAGATATATAGCCAGTAGCCCTCAAGGTGTGTATCGGTCTAAAACCCGAGATGCACATGAAGGATGACATAAGACCGCTGATCCCAGTAGCCACTGAGACTCAGGTTGATTTGCAAAATCGGCTTGAGGATCAAGTCCTAGCTCGACAGAATACTTCGGGACACAAAAGCGGCGTGCTAAGTCCTTAAGACTCAGGTTGGGTGCGGCCGACCAACCAGAGGATCAAAATCTCCTCGGAAACTATATTGCACATAAAATTTTCTGCATTGGACAAGCAATGCAGTAGCCCCCGAGACACTGGTCGGGTGGCAACACCAGATCAGGGGATCGATGTGCCCCTTTAATATTTGTAAATAATAAGCCCGAAGCCCAGTAGCCCCCGAGCCTTAATGCGGCCACGGGTGGCCGAATTAAGGATCAATATCCATAGTAAAATCACAAATTATATGTAATGACTCTATGTATCCAAGTACTTTACGTCATTAATGCTCGGATCCGCATTGTACAAAACTTTGTTGACCGACCATCGGCTTCCACCTCCTTGGCCAGTAGCCGAGGAGTGTTTGTCCTACTTTATAAAGCCTTTATGAGGGCAAAGATTTACGACAAACAAGGCAATCTGGCCACACGGTTTTATAAACAAAGGTACGCAGAGAGATATGTTATATTACTGTTTAACAGAAGAAATGTATTCCAAAGAAAATAGTCCCACTATCGGTTCCTTTCTTTGGGTTGTCATGCTAAGCATGATCATGAAACCTCAGCTCGAATGTAAGAGCAAAATATCGAGGATTTAGTTTGGGAGGCCAGTTAATAGCCCCCGGTAGTGTTCGGCGACAGTCGAGGTCAAGCCGTAAACACTTCGGCCAATGTTATGAATGGCTCGTCATAGTCATCGGATCGCTAACCAGTTTACGCTTATTGTGACAGTCAGTTTTCGGCTTTCTCCACTAAGGTGCTTAACCATGTGAGCTGGAAGCACAATCGCAGTGGTTCTCCCTTTGCACGCCTAGCCGAACAAAACGGAACGTAGGAAGCAAGTGCAGGAGCTGGGCAACCCAACTATTGACCTAAGACACAATTCGAAACCGATGCATATATAGCAATATCTGAGAATGTTTTTGCCGAATCCCTAAAGGTGTCCGGCGTTGCACTGCGAGACTAATGCTGGAAAAGCACAAATAGTTTAAAAGTGCCAAAAAGCTTGGAAAACCAAGAAATGTCAGTAAAAACATGACGTCCGAACAAGATCAAGTGTTCGGTGCCAATCCAAAAATTGGTCTTAGAAAAAAGAAGTGCTTCTGTCGTCCTTTAACATGACACATCCTATCTGAAGACTTCGAGCGGGTCAGCCTACGGCTTCTACCTCCTATCCCGAGGGCGGAGTACTTCTCATTAGGCCAGTTTAGCAAACTAAACTCCAGCGCCTTTGAGAGAGAAATTAGGCTCCCCGGCTAGTGACCGCACACTCGCGTCGAAAAAAGGAGTGATAAATAATAATAATAGAACTTTGCAACGACTGAGAAGAAGAACACTTATTATAAAACGGCTCAAATAAACTTAAGAGCCCCCAAGTGACTTGGGTAGAAGAATGATTGCATGTACCGAAGTACTTATATCATATCTATGTTCAACCGAACTTTAAACGCGTCTTAACCGACCGTCGGCTTCTCCCTCTTTGGTTAAGGACCGAAAAGTGTTATGTACTCCATCGGTCGAGAATATCGACGGTGTTTCCAATAACCAGGCAATCAGGCCATAAGGCTGTAACAGACAAAGCGCGCTCAGGGAACTTATGCTATATTACTACGAAGAGTAAGAAGCATCTTTGAAGAAAATAGTACCCCCACCGATACCTTTCTTCGGTGCTCATTGTTATTATGAGACTTGTGCAATATATTTTTTGTACTCATGAGTTCCGTTGTGTGCCGACCATCATTGAATAACTATAAGAGCACTAGCTTTCGGCTTCACCCAGTCCGAGGTCCGGCTCGGGTGACCCGATCGTGACAATCGCAGAGGTGCTCCCTTTACTCCCTAGCCGAACAATCGGGAACGTAGGGGTAAACACAGGAGCGAGGCAACCCAGCTTGCAAATCGCTTAAGTCAGTATGGTGCATATTGTGGCGTAATACACGAACAAGGAACGAAGCCGTACAAGTATAATCATATGCAACAGGAAAAGCTTCATAAAGGAAGCCCCCAAGTAAACGGGGTATTTGAATTTATGTGTCACAAACAAAGTTTGGACAAGGAAATTTTTTAGAAGCAACTTTTTTCCAAAAAAGTATAATGCTTGGTCGAACCGAACGCAAGTTAGAAATTAAAGCTTTGAGCATGAAAGCGACTTAGCTGGTTAATGTGTTCGGTATTGATGACGCGGTCCGAGCTTGATGCAGGGCAAGGTGCCATCCCTCAAGCCGGTCCCGAGGTGGCGGAGCGGAGAGCTTGACATGCCGAAGTGGTGACATAGCACGATCAATGCAGACCGGCAGAGTGACGCCGAAGTCCCCGGATCATTTTCCTGTGCACAAAAAATAGTGCAAACCGGAGATAATAGTAATAATGATAATTAAAAAAATCGTTGCATAATAAATAATTTATGCAAACTGAGTAATAAAAGAAATATGGCCTGGCGCCGAAGTCAATGTCGATGCAGGGCGTCGGCGTGATGCGGTAAAGGCGTGGCAAAGCCTGAATTCGCAGGTCGGTCTGAGCTCCGAGTGCGGCGTTCGCCGGACTATGTACGGAAACTGACCGAACCACCATGCGACTGTCGTTAATGCGGCCACCATTTGATAGACCTGTGTACATATGACGGACAAACCAGAGTAATAATTCCTTAGGAAAAATGAACCCAAACAAGCAAAAAATACTGGGATTAATAGCACCTGGTTTATTTGTTGTAGCAATCCGAAGGAAGGTGATTCCTAAAATTGGGACCCGCTCCGCACACCGATTGCCTGATGGGCGATCAAACGACGGCATGGCAATGCTGGTAAAGGTTGACTCGCCGAGGCAAAGCCCTCAGCCCAGCTAACGTGACGGAGCTGGTCGGCTAGTGACGCCGAAGTGTCCGGAGTAGGTTGATGAAGAGATGGCGAAGCCCCCGGTCCAGCCGAGATGTCGAAGCCTCGATGTCAGCCGATGAGTCGAAGTAGGTCGGCGTGATGGACACCAGCTTGAAGAAGCAATAGTGCGGCCCTGTCAATGCAGGTCATGACGTGGTCGATGCCGGCTTGATGAAGCGACTGTGCGGCGATGCCGGTATGCCCGCTCCGTGTAATCCGTGGGGCGGCGATGTTGGTGATGATTTATCCTTCGTGATGCCGGGCTCTTGTTCAGCTTGCCGAGATGATGATCCGAAGAAGTTGAGCTCGGCTCAACAAAGTGATGCCGTGTCTAGCGCAGGTCGGCAGCCGTGGAGTAATATTGCCGGACTGGTTTGACACCAGCATGATGTTGAAGATCATGTTCAAAAGATCTTACAGTTAGTGGGATATGTTCGGGAACAAAACACAATACCCCATACAAAACTTCCTTCAAAAGGGATGTCTGAAATCCTGTTCATAAAAAAGATGAACTTGGGTCGGATTCGTTTTCGCGCAGAAAACAGATCCGAAAAGTGATGCACTAATCGGAAGCTTCCCGGAGTTTGGACGGTCGGATCGAGCCAAAATTTTGAGAGGTGGTAGATATAGGAATTCCGCAGCCGATCAACGGTTGGATCTTTCAAAGGACGACCGAGCTAGAATCTGGACATCACGCCCTAAACTCATCCAAATTCCCGTCCAGATTTGACAGGGCTCCGGTATATCATGGATTACCAGAGATTCCTCCATCGGAACTCGACGAAATTTTCCAGGGTTGTTGTAGACTCAATTCCGCACAATTCCACCAAAACGATCGTCAAAGTGATACTCGAGGAGGTGGTGGTGGCAGATACGAGTTCGCTGTCCAGAAAAACAGCACGGTTGCTTGAGGGCAATGTTGACGTTGAGCCCCCGAGCTTCATAGATGATTCTTCCGTGATCTTGATAGAGATCGGAGTTGATGTTTGATGAAGGCCCTCGTCCGGACATGGTGATCCGAACACGGGGCGCAATTCTTGGTCGAACCAAGGTGACCAGTCGAGCTGGTGACGAAGATGCCGAAGTCGCAGTTGATCTGCAGGCGAGCCATCGATCCTTTTGTCGATCACACAGCGGAACTCTCAATGAAAGCACCAATGTCTATGTCAAAACCGGCGGATCTCGGCTAAGGGGTCCCGAACTGTGCGTCTAGGCGGATGGTAACAGGAGACAAGGGACACAATGTTTTACCCAGGTTCGGGCCCTCTTGATGGAGGTAAAACCTTACGTCCTGCTCGATTAATATTGATGATATGGGTAGTACAAGAGTAGATCTACCATGAGATCAAGGAGGCTAAACCCTAGAAGCTAGCCTATGGTATGATTGTTGTATATATTGTATATCTATCGACTAGCCTGGCCTCGGTTTATATAATGCACCGGAGGCCTAGGATAACAAGAGTCCTAGCCGAATACGCCGGTGGGGAGAAGTCCTTGTCTTGATCGCCAAGTCTTGTGGAATCTTCCTTGTATGCGGCAGCCGTCCGAACTGGCCCATGAGTATACGGCCACGGGGGTCCTCGGCCCAATCTAATAGATCAGGAGACGACGTGGTGAGTACCCCTAGTCCAGGACACCGTCAGTCATGCCCTTTTTTCAAGTTCTTCCCATTCTGTCAAGTTTTGGTTCCCCTCTCAACTGGAGTGCCGTCTGAAATCGTTCTTATCCTTTGTGCCATTCTTTCAATAATTTCGGAGGTAGTGTGTTGTTGATTTCATTAAGAATCCTCTCATCTTGTCAAGTTCTTGTTAATTCCTTCCATTTTCAGTCGGAGTGCTGTGTGAATTTGTTCTTCCTTGTTCCTCTTTTTCTAACGGAGTGTTTTCAACTTTGTTCATCTCCGTTGTATTCTTTTCGCGAAATGGCTTAACCTTTTCAAGGTTCTTTGGTTTCACTCATTTATCAAAGAAGCAACTTAGTTTTACCTCTTCTCTTTCTCTTCCGTTTTCTCTCCGGTGCCATTCTAGATCTCGGGACGAGATCCTCTCGTAGTGGTGGAGTGTTGTGACGCCCCGAGACCATTGCGCCAGGTGTCTTCCAGTTATTCGCTGTCGTTGCCAGGTCATTCGCTTGCGTGTTGCATCTTGTCATGTCATCATGTGCATTGCATCATCATGTTTTCAAAACTTGCATCCGTCCCGGCCTCCCGTCCCTTCCGTTGTCCGTTCTGAGTCCAATCACACTTGCCCGAGCCCGCTGCACGTCCGAAATATTATTTTATAAGTGGCTGGAAAATGTTCTCGGATTGGGTTGAAAGTTGGCGTGTGGTCTTATTTTAGTGTAGATAGACCGCCTGTCAAGTTTCATCGCATTTAGAGTTCGTTTGTTAGCCCAACCGTTAAACTATAGCGGCATTATAGCCGGTCTAACGTCGGACGTTTTCGGTCTCCAAAAACAGTCGCCGGGCCTCCCTCTCTTCTCTTCTCTCAGCTCGAGACCGTCTACACAGCCCACTACCTACCGTCAGGTCCAACCTAACCTCTCTCGTTAGCACGCGGCCCTCCTCGCGCGCGCGTCCGATAGTTGTCCCGAACCCGACTCGGACTTTCGTCACCGTTGGATTCGGTTCATCCACAAACATCCCTAAAACATCTCCCTTTTCTTATTTGGACTCCCTACCTATCTATTTCTCGACCGTCCGATTACGATCGTAGGGACGAGATATCCCTAACTTAATCCCACTGCTATATATATAAACCATCCTACCATAACCTAACCCTAGACCAACTCCCTCATTTTCCTCACCCCGCCGCCACTCTCCCCATCGGGATCCACAACTAGCCAACCACCTCCCTCCTCTTTCAGCCACCTTCCAAATCCATCGAGCCATCCAGCCATGCGTCTTGCTCCTCCTCGATCCCCTCGCGCCCATGGAGCCCGAGCCCCTCAAGCAAAGCCGACCTCGACCTGGCCGACCGGAGCACCAGGTCATGCTGCAGCTCCCCGTCGCCTCCCTCTCCTCCCTTTCCCCCTCCCTATTTCCCTCTCTCAGCTCTCTCCCTTCTCTTATTCACAGGAACAGGAGACGCCATGGAAGAAACTACCTGCTCCTTGTTGACCGCCTCGTCCCGGAGTAGCTCGCCGGCGTTCTTCGTTGTCCTGGCACGTCCGCCACAAAGACTGGCCGGATCCATGCGCTGCCTCGACTCCAACCTGTCAGAGTCGCTTCGCCGTTGGCAGAACCCTCTGCCTCGTATTATGCGGCGTCGAGCACCAGCAGCTCGATCGTTCACATTGACCGAGCCACGTGCGTGGGTCAGCGCCGCCGACCTGAGCCCTGCAGGTCGCCGTGTGCCCTTGATTCTCCCTTCTCATTTCTCCTGTACTTCCCTAGCTCTCTCTCACGCTGTCCGTCTCTCTCTGTGTCCCTTTCTTCACAGCACGTCGCCATGGCCGGCCCTGCCAAGCTCCAGCCCGCCA
>NC_053028.1:450497997-450518825 GCF_003073215.2 Triticum urartu
ACTGTTCTGCCCTAAACACAATTTTAGAGTCATTAAACATGCAAAGTAAAGCCACCATGTTAAACTAGGCAAAAATCTACCCCATTTACATATAAAGTTTATTAAAATCGGAGCTACGGTTATTTAGTTATGAATTAATTCATTTTAGCATGGCATATGGACAAAGTTACACAAACAGCATTTTAAACATTTTAAACATGGGTGAAAATGACATATTATGAAACTATATGAAATTCTAAGCATTTTACATATTTAAATTGTTTTAATCCGATGCACCATTTGTGAGTTATTAAATGCATGAACTCTAGGGACTATTCTGTAAAACTGGCACTCTCTGGAAAATAACTAAATTCGCAGATCTGTAAAAAAACAGTAAATGGGCTGCATCTCGGGCGGACTGGGCTTCTCAAAAGAGGGCCAGGCCCAGTCGGTGGAAGAGAAGCTGGGCCGCAGCGCTGCTGCATCTGGTAGCGGTTGGGCTTCGTAGACGGGGTCAATGGGCGGTGATGGAGCTGGGCTTCGCGCGAGACAGGCAGGCCGCGGTGCTGGGCTCGTCCCGCTCCTCAATCCCATCTGGATCGAGTGAGGGGGTGCGGGGCCGCGGTCAACGCGCAGGGCGCGCTCGAGACGAGCATGAGGCAGTCGAGGCAGGGGCCGCGGGCGCAGGATCTTGGTGCTGCCGTGGATGCAGGCGAGGAGGACGACTCCGGCGGGGTCAGCAGGGCGAGGACAACGGCGACCGGACGCGGGAGCGGGCGAGGGAAGCAGCTGGGTTCGGATCCGGCGGTCTGCGCCTTTTGTAGGTAACCGGACACAGCAGGACGGCGACGTCGACGCCGTGGAGCTTATGCGAGTTCCTGCTTGTTCCTGGGAAGGAGAGAGAGAGCCACCATGAGAGAGAGAGGGAAAATCAAGAGGAGGATCGGAGGACAGAGAGGAAGGGTCGGCGACCCGTGGGGCTCCAGCAAGGTTGGGGAGGTCCGGCGGCATGAACATGCAGGGCGGCGGGGACAAGCTCGGTGCTCATGATCCATTCAGGATCGATTAGAGGAGGGAAGAGGAGGCATGACGTCGATCGTGCTCGAGCAGACGGGCGGTGACAAGGCAAGGCGGTGGTGGTTGGGCACTGAAAACAAAGAGAGTGGCGGCGGGGATGGATTGGATCGATGGAAGGATGGGACAGGATCCCTAATTCCTAGGGTTGCCCATTATATACGCAGGTGGGTTAGGTTAGGGGCTACCTCATCCCTACAATCGTAATCGGGCGGTCGCGAATAAAATAGTTAGGGAGCCCAAATAAGAAAACGGTGATGTTTTGTAGACGTTTGGGGATGATCCGGACACAACGGTGGCGACACCCCGGGTCGGGTCCGGGACAACTTTCGGACGCTCACGTGAGGGGTTCGATGCACTGTGCAGAGAGGGTTTCGGACCGTGCGGTCGCATCAGACAACTCCGGAAGCGAAGAGGGGAAGGAGGATGGACTAGGTGGGCTGTGCCGAGACTGCGAGGGGGAGAAGATAGAGAGGGCCCGGCATCTGTTTCTGGAGACCCGAAAACATCCGACGTTAGACCGGCTACTATTGCCGCTATATTTATCCGTTGGGGCGTCAAACGAACTCCGAATGCGACGAAAATTGACAGGCGGCCTACCTACAACATAAAAACACCGCACGCCAACTTTCATCCCATTCTGAGAACATTTTCCGGCCACTTCTAAAATAATATTTCGGACATGCCGCGGGCGCAGTGCAAGTGTGGTTGGGCTCAGGACGGACTACGGAGAGAACTAGGGGAACCCGGACGGATGCAAGTTTTGAAAACATGATGATGCAATGCACATGATGACATGATGAGATGCAACACGCAAGCGAATGACATGGCAACAACAATGAATAACTGGAAGACACCCGGCGCATCGGTCTCGGGGCGTTACAACACTCCACCACTACGAGAGGATCTCGTCCCGAGATCTAGAATGGCACCGGAGGGCAAACGGAAGAGAAAGAGAAAGGTAAAATTAAGTTGCTTCTTTGAAAAACGAGTGAGACCAAAAAAAAACCTTGAAAAGGTTAAGCCAATCGAGAGAAGCATACAACGGAGATGATGAAGCAGAAAACACTCTGTTAGAAAAGAGTAACAAGGGAGAACAACTTCGGGCAGCACTCCGGTTGAAAATAATAGGAATTGAATAAGAACTTGATAAGATGAGAGGATACTTGATGAAATCATCAACACACAACCTCCGGTTAAAAGGATAAGCACGATCAAAACATGGTCCTGACAATCCGAGAAGATGGGTTGAGGAGAGCAACATCACAATGCCTCCGGAACAAAGGGAAACAATATCTTGAGAGAGCACGGTTACAACAAATGCTAGAACGGAGTTGTTGGAAAACCAACAATGAAAAGAATAAGCTTGATATGGTCTTATGGAATACATCTCAAATTATGAGGTGACAACCTGCCACTCACGGAAAAAGAATTGGATTGGAATGAACAAGGAGATGAGAAACTTATCACCGGAAGGATACATGAAGAACTTGGGTCATATATTATCGCCATTAATAGCATTACTCCTTAGGGAAAGCTTTAGGTGAAATATAACCCAAGATAATTCCAATGACGAGATTGATAGATTTAAAATACCTCATTCTTAACAACATGTGAATCATGAAACATGAACTCAAATTATCAAGAATGACATAATACCACCTCCAATGATACGGAAGAAAGGATGCACTCCGGATTGCGAGAAGAAGAAAACTTGAAGTATATTTTGGCGGATCATAGCTTCGAGAGATATCTTGAAAAACAATTGAAGAATGAAAAGAATCCTTGACGAACCACCATGAGGAACTCCGGTAATAAAAGAATGATCAAACGAAATGGAGGATGAAAAGAATAAGGTTGAAGCCTTGCAATGATTTAGATGAATCTCCGTGGTGATGTAATTGCGAGAGCTAGGAACTCTGGGAAAAAAAGATGAGCTATTGAACCCAAGAATTTTTTATGAACCTCCGGAATAGGGAATTAATCACTTGGATGAACAAGAATAAGAATTATGTTACGCGTATCCTTCACCAATTTAGATTGATGACAAGCAACGGATTGCATACAACTTATTCTCGTAGAAAAGATTAAGAGAGATATAACATAAACTTGACAATGTCTTCACAAAACCACCGTTAGGATTTGAAAGAACGAATAAATTGATATGATAACGAATGACGAGAACTCTTGAACGAACCATCGTAAGAATTGAAAATGAATGAAGATAACATAAAGAAACACCGGGAAGAATTAGCAAATGAACGAAGATACATCAGAGAGTTTAGATACAAGAGAACGAAGAGATCATGAACTGATTAGAGGATATTTGAACGATGCACCGGTAAGATTTAGAGAAAGAGAGCTGAAAGCTGAGAATGAATACTTCTGAGGTGGTGTCCTTCGGAGAAACAAATTGAAAAGACTCTTGAATAGCTCCTGATAGGTGAAAAGAAATCTCACAACCGAAGAGAATTATGAGAGGATGGCAACAAGCTAGAGCCATGAATCTTCAAGAGAATGGAGCAAGAAATGGAGGAAAAACTCTTCTTCGGTCTTCAAATGCAGAGACTGACGATGAGAAACACCACCAAGAATTATTGAGTACTCCGGAATTAAAATTGGAAAGCTTGAACCAACGATGAAAATAATTTGGAAGATCTGGAGAAAGACATATGACTGATGAAAATTTAAACTTACGTCAACCTTCGAAAAGAATTTTAAGGATATCTCCGGGAGAATTAGAAGAGTCAGGTAAGATCCTGGGAAAAGACCTGTGGGTTAGGGCCCACTCAAAAGAAACACCGTTGAACGATTTAAAAGAGAGAATGCACCAGTTGAATTAAAAGGCTTGAATGAGAGAACATCTTCGAGAGATCTTGAACGAATGCAGAGTGGAAAACACGAATCTTCGAGATATCTTGAGCACTCCGGGACAATAGAATAGCGAGAAGTGAACGATTAAGAATTGCACCGGCATGAGAAAACCTTGAAATGAGGAAAGGGATATGATCCACAAAGTTTGAGTGAATCCACCTGAGAAGAAAATGAGTGAAGAACTTGAAACTCCGTTAGCATCTTCATGACAATCACCAGATACGAACATGAAGGAAAAGAATGGAGAGACTTCCATCGATAAAATGAATAGTGAAAAAGAACTCTGAGTCCTTGAGGAAAAAGGGTGGGGGGGGGGGGAAAAACAAAGGAAACTTGGAGACGAAAGAAACAAACACCATTGAGAAGAACTGAAATTGAATCTTGCGGATGTTGACAAGATTGGATCCACTTGAAGAGGAACACGCCGGTTGAAAAAGAATTAACATGACAACCTCAATGATCAAGAAGGATTAGTATTCACATCGGAGTATGAGAACACCATTTGGGGAAGGTATGGAATCAACACTTGACATTGAAGCAACTCGAATACCACAACTCAAAACAAAACAAAGGATTGGCTTGCAGAATAAGCCGGAACAAACATATGATAGAGATTTCGTCCGAAGTTTTCTTGGTGGGGCCTACACGGGCTCGATCGTACAGCACCATCATGTACAAGGCAGTGCACATGACATACGAAACGTCCCCGAGTCGGCATAGCCAAGGACTCTTTAAGACACAACGAGACCACTGTAAAACCGACCATGAATAGGCGGACCACTAGACGTCGAACCCCAATTTCATATCATACATCCGTCGGAAAGATATCCTAAGAGCTACTTGAATTCCCACTTATAAACTCCCGAAACTTTCCGGTTATGCAATCAGGTGTTGGGGATACAGGGGAAGCATAATATCTCACCCAAACTAACAAATCCTACATCCAACTGTATCCATCCTTCAACACATAACCAAGAAACCATCGGAAATCATCTACTTCAACCTTCGAAAAGCATCCGTTATACGAGTTATGGCAATACTCTCGAACACCCGCCCCAGTACTGGGTGGCGTCGAGGTTATCTCACCAACGAACTGCATAAAAGAGATTTTCGATGTCGGCGTACTAAACTCAGGTATTCCAGAACTGCAACGATAAAATTGTGACGACAACACCTCGGAGCTCAACTCCCCGGGACACTGCCACAAAACCCCTGACAAGAGGCACCAAGACAATGTTCTCGTCACAAAACCATCGGAACGATTCCAAGATACCCGCGTGATCCTAAAAAACAATTTAGTGAAATTTGAGAAGAGAAGAGTCAAAACTCTACGTTAGGATGCCTTACCAGAGCGATGAGGAGACTGGGAAGTAAAAAGAATTCCTAAACTCTCCGATATATAATTCCTAAATGACTCAAAACATTTTTCTAGATTCAACAACGGCTGCTAATAACGATTAAGAAGTGGGGGCTCCTAAGGTCGGGGAAGACTCTGATTACCAACTTATAACGCCCTCGATGCGGCTATATCTCCCAGGTGTCGAAGCACGACTTAGAGGCATAACCGCATTGAAAGTAATGTCGCAAGTGAGGTAATCTTCACACAACCCATGTAATACATAAGTGAAAGAGATACATAGTTGGCTTACAATCGCCACTTCACACAATTACATGAATAAAGCATTACAACATCCAAATACAATCAAGGTCCGACTACGGAACCAAAATAAAAGAAGAACCCCGAATGCGACACGGTCCCCGATCGACCCCAACTGGGCTCCACGACTGATCAACTAGAACGAAACAACATAAAGGGCACGATCTTCGTCGAGCTCCTCCTGAGCTTGGTTGCGTCACCTTCTCGGTATCATCGGCACCTGCAAACTGGTTTTGGAAGTATCTGTGAGCCATGGGGACTCAGCAATCTCGCACCCTCGCGATCAAGACTATTTAAGCTTATAGGAAGGGTAAAATGTATGAGGTGGAGCTGCAGCAAGCGACTAGCATATATGGTGGCTAACATACGTAAATGAGAGCGAGAAGAGAAGGCAAAGCATGTTTCGAGAATCAATGATCAAGAAGTGATCCTAGAACAACCTACGTCAAGCATAACTCCAACACCGTGTTCACTTCCCGGACTCCGCCGGAAAGAGACCATCACGGTTACACACGCGGTTGATGCATTTTAATTAAGATCAACTTCAGGTTTTCTACAACCGGACATTAACAAATTCCCATCTGCCCATAACCGTGGGCACGGCTTTCGAAAGTTCAAATCCCTGCAGGGGTGTCCCAACTTAGCCCATGACAAGCTCTCACGGTCAACGAAGGAATAGACCTCCTCCCGAGACGTTCCGATCAGACTCGGTATCCCGGTTCTTCAAGACACTTCGACAAGTTAAAACAAATCCAGCAACACCGCCTGAATGTGCCGACAAATCCCGATAGGAGCTGCACATATCTCTTTCTCAGGGCACACTCAGATGAGACTAGCTACGAGTAAAACCAACCCTCAAGTTTCCCCAAGGTGGCCCCGCAGGCAGCTCAGTTCGGACCAACACTCAGAGGAGCACTGGCCCGGGGGGGAGAGTGTGTTAGAATAAAGATGACCCTTGAGTCTGCAGAACCCAAGGGAAGGTAGTAGGTTGTTAGTGCAAATGGTAAAACCAAGGTTGGGCATTGCTGGAGGAGTTTTATTCAAGGCGAACTGTCAAGGGGTTCCCATTATTACCCAACCGCGTAAGGAATGCAAAATCCGGGAACATAACACCGATATGACGGAAACTAGGGCGGCAAGAGTGGAACAAAACACCAGGCATAAGGCCGAGCCTTCCACCCTTTACCAAGTATATAGATGCATTAATTAAATAAGATATATTGTGATATCCCAACAAGTAAACATGTTCCAACAAGGAACAACATCTCCATGTTCCAACAAGGAACAAATTTCAATCTTCACCTGCAACTAACAACGCTATAAGAGGGGCTGAGCAAAGCGGTAACATAGCCAATCAACGGTTTTCTAGGACAAGGTGGGTTAGAGGCTTGGTTCAACAATATAGGGGGCATGATAAGCAAGTGGTAGGTATCACAGCATAGGCATAGAAAAAGAGCGAGCAACTAGCAAGCAAAGATAGAAGTGATTTCGAGGGTATGATCATCTTGCCTGAGATCCCGCAAGGAAGGAGAATGAGTCCATGAAGAAGACAAACGGACGTAGTCAACGGATCCTCACACACACGACGTTATCGAAACCAACCCGAAGAAGCAACACCGGAAAGAAGCAAACAACATAGTAAACAGCCAACACATCAACATGGCATGATGCACAATTGAGTATGATGCATGTCCGGTTTAATGAAGCATGGCATGGCAAAGTGCACAAGCAATCCTACAAATTAAGTGGAGCTCATTATGCAACTCCGTTGCATATTGACGAAACACCACGTTCAAGTTATTTAGTTCAATCTCGTTTATGTACCCAACAATATTAAATGTTGTTAAACATGGCAAGAGGGTGAAGCAAATGAAAACTACCTATCTAGGCAAGTTTAAATGAGGCCGGAACGACAAACAACAAGTCCGGGAACTCCTCATGTGCATATTTTGGTTATGGTACTGTTCTGCCCTAAACACAATTTTAGAGTCATTAAACATGCAAAGTAAAGCCACCATGTTAAACTAGGCAAAAATCTACCCCATTTACATATAAAGTTTATTAAAATCGGAGCTACGGTTATTTAGTTATGAATTAATTCATTTTAGCATGGCATATGGACAAAGTTACACAAACAGCATTTTAAACATTTTAAACATGGGTGAAAATGACATATTATGAAACTATATGAAATTCTAAGCATTTTACATATTTAAATTGTTTTAATCCGATGCACCATTTGTGAGATATTAAATGCATGAACTCTAGGGACTATTTTGCAAAACGGGTAGTACTCAGGAAATTAGCTAAAACGTTCTGCGGAAAAAATGCATCTCGGGCCGGATCTGGTGCAAGTTGGGCCAACTGAGTAGAAGAGAAGAAAAAAATGAGGCGCTGCTGGGGGCGCCTCACCGTGGGCCAAGGGAGCTGGGCCTTGCTGGAGCCGGACAGGGACGAGGCCAACCAGGCCGGGTCAACGGGCGCAGGGACTTGACGCTGTGTGCGTTCCAGGAAGGCGAGCTGGCGAAGCGGGGAACGACGACCAGCAAACAGGAGGGCGCCAGCGGTGGGGACGGGGCTCTGCCGGTGGGATCTGGCCGTGAACGGGCAAGGGCAGCGGAGGCCGGCCGGATCTGGAGGGTGGCCGTGGTGGGACTTGGCGAGGAGACGACCCGCGCGGAGCTTCTGCGAGGCTTCCATGGTGGCGTTGCTTCAAGAAAAGAGAGATCAGGGAAGGAGAGAAACGAGGCAGGAGGGAAGGAAGGATAGGAGAGGTGCGATGGGGCTCATCTTGCTAGCTGGTTCGATTGGTGGCGAGGACGTGGTGACGGGCTGGAGCAGGGCGGTGCTGGAGTTGCTCGAGGGGAGGAGTGCGTGGCCTCGGGCGCTTGGTTGCCGATGCAGAGGAGCCGCAGAAGCAGGGAGGCCTGCGTGAGGGACTTGGCGGCGGGGACGGCCTGAAGCTGCTGCTGGTGGCCGGCGTGAGGGAGACGAGGTGAGGAGGAGGCGCTCAGCTGGAGGGTTCGAGCGACGGGAGGAGCGGGCGGTGGTGCGGTGGTTGGTTGGGTGGCGAAAATGATGAAGATTTTGGATCAGGGACGAAGCCACTGATTGGATGGGAATGGATCCCGAGGTGGATGGTGAGAAAAGTGGCGGCGGCGGGCGAGGGGATGGATGGGACAAGCTGCCACAAAATTAGGGTTGGACTAGTTTATATATAGGCCTGCGGATTAGGTTGGGGCTATCTCGTCCCTCAGATCGAAATCGGATGATCGCGAATAAAATAGCTAGGAAGTCCAAATAAGAAAACGGTGACGTTTTGTAGACGTTTGGGGATGATCCGGACACAACGGTGGCGACAGTCCGGGTCGGGTCCGGGACAATTTTCGGACGCGCGCGCGAGGAGGGCCGCGGGCTGATGAGAGAGGTTAGGTTGGACCTGGCGGTTGACAGCGGACTGTGCAGACGGGCTCGAGCTGAGAGAAGAGAAGAGAGAGAGACCCGGTGACTGTTTCCGGAGACCGAAAACGTCCGACGTTTTGACCGGCTACTATTGCCGCTATATTTATCCGTTGGGCTATAAAACGAACTCCGAACGCGATGAAACTTGACAGGCGGTCTATCTACACTATAATAAGACCACACGCCAACTTTCATCCCATTCTGAGAACATTTTCCGGCCACTTATAAAAATAATATTTCGGACACGCCGCGGGCGCGTGCAAGTGTGGTTGGGCTCAGAACGGACAACAGAGAGAAACTCAGAGAACCCGGACGAATGCAAGTTTTAAAATATGATGATGCAATGCACATGATGACATGATGAGGTACAACACGCAAGCAAATGACAAGGCAACAACAGCGAATAACTGGAGGACACCTGGCACAACGGTCTCGGGGCGTTATAGCCTTCTCATCTATCTATCAGGATGACGAGTTACTATGATAGAGACTTATAGGATTGATGGATTTAAGCCCTAGTTAAGTTTCTACTACTTCCGTGTGTTCATAGTTGGTCTCGAAACCTTGATATGATGATGCTAAGTGGTTATGCCACCATTTTGCATGATGTCTCAAATCTTTTTGAGCATTTTACAGCCGTTATGCTGTCCGAGTCATCCCAGGTTTCTAATTAGTCTGATGCATTGCAAATTCCTTCTTTCCATCCCGTTGTTCCTTTGGGCCAGATTAAGCACACTAATCGATGTGTTGAGGTACTCCATTGCCTCGACGTATATGTTGGACCTATTATTATGACCCTAGGCATCTTAGAGAACCACCTGGTACTCCATCCATGTTTTGTGTTCCGGTGTGATGATTCTGGCCACCATTCTCGAAAGCATGCCGTGATGCCATTTAGTAGTAGGTATTCTACTCCTGGGTTCTTGACCCGAGATTCACCCTACCAACTTCATGTTGATAGTGCTTTCTAGTTCCTTTAGGATATTAGTAACCTTGCGATAGTCCTCGAGGTCCATGGTATTTCCTTCTTCCAAATATCATGAACCATCAAGGCAGAAGTTCTTTGAACCAATATATCACAATCAGAGTACTCTTGAGGAGTTCTCCATTCATAATTGTGATTCTGCCAGTTCTACCTTCCTGCATGGGTTATCTGGAAGAAACCTGCTGAACTTGGTTCGAGATACTAATCTATGCATCCACAACTCAGAAAGTTATATGTTCCTTGAATTGACCCTCCTCAGCTGTATTCCGACCCTAGTCTATCAATTGATAGTCAGGAATAGTTGTGCATTCGTGTTCATCGATGCCTATTATTCTTGTGGTCTGTCAAGTCATTCTATTCCGGAATGACTAGGAGAAAAAACTCCAGTACCTCATCCATATCCAGGATTGGGTCAAAGTAGTTGTATCCCGCAGATCAAAATGCCAATCCAGCTTTTGTTCTGTTCTACCTTGGAGTGTTGCCCTCTTTACGTCAGGAATGTCATGAGAATTGCACCACCTCTTATGAACTCTTGATATAGTGATACTTCTTGCCATTATTGTTCATCCCTCGGTTCCCATGTTATTGTAACCGGAATACCGACAAGTGAACTCTGATGTGTGAAATCAATACTCCTAGCAACTAGTTGCTTGGTAGTTAATGGATAATATTCTCATTCTTAGCATGTTGGTTATTGAATCATCATTCTAAGATAGATTGTGCTACCTAGCGACAAGGGAATCATGATGTGTGAAATCAATACTCCTAGCAACCCCGTTGCCTGGTAGTTAATGGACAATAATGTCATCCTTAGCGTGTTGATTATTGGATCATCACCCTAAGGTTTATCGTGCTACCTAGTCCTTATTTCCGTTGCACTCTTCGATCAATGAGTTAGGATTATTCAACCCCTTGCTTGTTTGACCATATCATCTTGCCTTGAAAAGCAAGATTGTTCTCGAGCTTAGTAACATATCGGTGGTTCATGATTTTCCGAATATCTTCTGGGAAGTGTTACCAGGTTGTCACCTGACCGCTATGTTGAGTTCGTGATCAAGTTGGTTTCTTGTAGCCATGCCTTTTCTCCAAGAATCTGTGTTGGATACCCCTGAGCTATTTGTTTAAGCTAAACAACAACTTGGAGAGTTGGAAGATAAAAGGTTGTTTGACCTAGTTCATGTTAAGGGATATCTTTTTGTGTGTGCGTGTGTTGAAGAAAGATGATATCTTCACCAATTGGTCCTCATGATCAGTTGTTGGATTTATTGTCTTGTCAAAACTTTGACTTGAGTATGGGCTATCGTCAAGACAAATCAGAACCAATGATGTTCGTAATGTTGTCTTACTCGTGGTTGATCCCTCGAGCATACACCATTACATCTTTTGGTCTGACCAATGCTATCACCGTGTTCACATGATGGTGGAAGTCCAGTGATATGGAAACTCCGATGAGTTGCTGTTGAGCCCATCAGCAGCATTTTGTCTCCCCCATGATTCATGTTGAACATCAACCTAGTGTTGGTAACTTTTATAAGCATTATCTTCATGTCCCGTTCATGAAGTATATGTTCGGATGAAATAAGTGACTTTCTCTTATTCATGTGCATTTGATGCAAGTTGCCTCCGTGAATTCGAGAAAGTCAATGTTGCTTCCTCTGGAATCATTCCAAGTCAGTAATGCATATGTGCGAAGTACGCTATGGTTTGACAGGCTCGCTACCTCCATTCCATATGTGTCTCCTAGTACCCCAAGACACTGATTGATTTGTTCAAGGAGAAGAAGTTCCTTCTTAGGATCCGGACTTAAGCAAGGGCTTCGATATCCTCGATGATGGTTCCCAACCAGAATGCGGTAGTGTTTTACTATAATACTACTATGTGGCAATGCTTGTCCCGGACAGTGTATTCACATGTATGTAGCCGAACCAGCTCATGTTTTGGAGCTTACTACCGTAGTTCATTTCTCGAGAATCTCGCAACATTATCTCATCAATTTGAGTTGCAACTGTTCCCTCTCCAGACATGCTGTCTGAAATATCCTGTTACCAACCAGATCTGAATCTCAGGCAGATATGATGGTTGGAACTTCTCCAAGATCTATGATGTAGGTCCCGACAAGGTTGATGTTCTGGCCGACGCACCTATCCAAAGGATCTATCACTATAGTATATTGATTGGGCAATTTGTCCATCTTCTCCATGGTGTTTTCATGCAACTTATTCCATAAGTTGTTCCTTAGGGATTCTTGTGCTCTTGGTTTCCTCGATTAAGCTATAACCGTTCAAACGGTGGAATCACTCTCGTTGAGTTATTCACAGTTACCAGAATCATTCCCAACATTTGCATTTTGTTCCTAGCTTGCACCTCGGCAATTACTGTTTAGGATCATCTTCAGAAGTGGTCCTACCATGGGTCCCATCCATTTCCGATGATAAGAAAAATCATCCATCGCGTTGTCTTCAACAAGGTAGTCCACATCATCCATTCGAATCTGGATATGCCATTCCTTTGAACTCCGCCAAACGATCGTTTGTGATTGCCTTAGGCTGGTTTAGAGAGTTTCAATGATCTCTGTATCAAAAGTAATTCTTTTTGCCACTTAAGGGAATAATTTTACGAGTCACCTCTCCCAAGGTGCCCCGTTATGGGATCATGGAAATTGTTTCCTCGCTTCTTTGAAACCCTCATCAAATTGTTTCTTCTGTCCCTCCTGATGCATGTTTTGCCTCTCAGCCCCAGAGATGTTTCAATGTCTCACTCCATGAGTTGATCCTGAGTTGCTCAATCTTGAGAAGATCGACTCTTCTAGAGTTTTCCCTTTCTTCTCATTGTCATGTTGGATGGAGTTCTCAGAGCAAGTCGTCGAGACAAAGAGGATGATCGAATCAACGTTCTTATGAAGTGCAACCTAGATTGTGAATATTGTGCAAGCTTTGTGTTCCCTCTGTCTTCTTACCTCACGACTTGAATCTCGGGACGAGATTCTTGTTTTAGTGGGGGTGAGTTGTCACATCCCTAGTTCTGACATGCCTAGTGCTAGCATCGGGTGTTGCATCATGTTTACTTTTCACAAAAAGTTGAAATGGGGATGACAGAACTGTTGGGGAACGTAGCAGAATTTTAAAATTTTCTATGCATCACCAAGATCAATCTATGGAGTCTTCTAGCAACGAGAGGGAAAGGAGTGCATCTACATACCCTTGTAGATCGCGAGCGGAAGCGTTCAAGAGAACGGGGTTGATGGAGTCGTACTCGTCGTGATCCAAATCACTGATGACCGAGCGCCGAACGGACGGCACCTTCGTGTTCAACACACGTACAGTTGGGGAAGACGTCTCCTCCTTCTTGATCCAGAAAGGGGGGAGGAGAGCTTGATGGAGATCCAGCAGCACGACGGCGTGGTGGTGGAAGCATCGGTGATCTCGGCAGGGCTTCGCCAAGCTCCAATGAGAGGGAGAGGTGTTACGAGGGGAGAGGGAGGCGCCAGGGGCTAGGGTGCGCAGCCCTCCCTCCCCCCTCTTTATATAGGGGTCCAGGGGGGGCGCCGGCCCCCTAGAGATCCATCTCAAGGGGGGGGACTTGCCCCCCAAGCCAAGTAGGGCGCCCCCACCCCTAGGGTTTCCAACCCTAGGCACAGGGGGAGGCCCAAGGGGGGCGCACCAGCCCACCAGGGGCTGGTTCCCCTCCCACTTAAGCCCATGGGGCCCTCCGGGATAGGTGGCCCCACCCGGTGGACCCCCGGGATCCTTCCGGTGGTCCCGGTACAATACCGATTACCCCCGAAACTTTCCCGATGGCGAGCTCCTCGTGATGTCCGGGATCTCATCCGGGACTCCAAACAACTTTTGGGTTACCGCACATACTAATATCTACAACCCTAGCATCACCGAACCTTAAGTGTGTAGACCCTATGGGTTCGGGAGACACACAGACATGACTGAGACGACTCTCCGGTCAATAACCAAAACGGGATCTGGATACCCATGTTGGCTCCCACATGCTCCTCGATGATCTCATCGGATGAACCACGATGTCGAGGATTCAATCAATCCCGTATACAATTCCCTTTGTCAATCGGTACGTTACTTGCCCGAGATTCGATCGTCGGATATCCCAATACCTCGTTCAATCTCGTTACCGGCAAGTCACTTTACTCGTACCGTAATGCATGATCCCGTGACCAAACACTTGGTCACATTGAGCTCATTATGATGATGCATTACCGAGTGGGCCTAGAGATACCTCTCCGTCATACGAAGTGAGAAATCCCAGTCTCGATTCGTGCCAACCCAACAGACACTTTCGGGAGATACCTGTAGTGCACCTTTATAGTCACCCAGTTACGTTGTGACGTTTGGTACACCCAAAGCACTCCTACGGTATCCGGGAGTTACACGATCTCATGGTCAAAGGAAAAGATACTTGACATTGGAAAAACTCTAGCAAACGAACTATACGATCTTGTGCTATGTTTAGGATTGGGTCTTGTCCATCACATCATTCTCCTAATGATGTGATCTCGTTATCAATGACATCCAATGTCCATAGTCAGGAAATCATGACTATCTGTTGGTCAACGAGCTAGTCAACTAGAGGCTTACCAGGGACATGTTGGTGTCTATTATTCACACATGTATTACGATTTCCGGACAATACAATTATAGCATGAATAAAGACAATTATCATGAACAAGGAAATATAATAATAATGCTTTTATTATTGCCTCTAGGGCATATTTCCAACAGTCTCCCACTTGCACTAGAGTCAATAATCTAGTTACATTGTGATGAATCAAACACCCATGGAATTCTGGTGTTGATCATGTTTTGCTCTAGGGAGAGGTTTAGTCAACGGATCCGCTACATTCAGGTCCGTATGTACTTTACAAATCTCTATGTCTCCATACTGAACATTTTCACGAATGGAGTTGAAGCAACGCTTGATGTGCCTTGTCTTCTTGTGAAACCTGGGCTCCTTGGCTAGAGTAATAGCTCCAGCGTTGTCACAGAAGAGCTTGATCGGCCCCGACGCATTGGGCATGACTCCTAGGTCGGTGATGAACTCCTTCACCCATATTGCTTCATGTGCTGCCTCCGAGGCTGCCATGTACTCTGCTTCACATGTAGATCCCGCCACGACGCTCTGCTTGCAACTGCACCAGCTTACTGCCCCACCATTCAAAATATACACGTATCCGGTTTGTGACTTAGAGTCATCCAGATCTGTGTCGAAGCTAGCGTCGACGTAACCCTTTACGACGAGCTCTTCGTCACCTCCATAAACGAGAAACATGTCCTTTGTCCTTTTCAGGTACTTCAGGATATTCTTGACCGCTGTCCAGTGTTCCTTGCCGGGATTACTTTGGTACCTACCTACCAAACTTACGGCAAGGTTTACATCAGGTCTGGTACACAACATGGCATACATAATAGAACCTATGGCTGAGGCATAGGGGATGACACTCATCTCTTCTATATCTTCTGCCATGGTCGGGCATTGAGCCGAGCTCAATCTCACACCTTGCAAAACAGGCAAGAACCCTTTCTTGGACTGATCCATTTTGAACTTCTTCAAAATCTTATCAAGGTATGTGCTTTGTGAAAGACCTATGAGGCGTCTTGATCTATCTCTATAGATCTTGATGCCTAATATATAAGCAGCTTCACCAAGGTCCTTCATTGAAAAACTCTTATTCAAGTAGGCCTTGATGCTGTCCAAGAGTTCTATATCATTTCCCATCAAAAGTATGTCATCTACATATAATATGAGAAATGCTACAGAGCTCCCACTCACTTTCTTGTAAACACAGGCTTCTCCATAAGTCTGTGTAAACCCAAACACTTTGATCATCTCATCAAAGCGAATGTTCCAACTCCGAGATGCTTGCACCAGCCCATAAATCGAGCGTTGGAGCTTGCACACCTTGTTAGCATTCTTAGGATCGACAAAACCTTCCGGTTGCATCATATACAATTCTTCCTTAAGGAAACCATTAAGGAATGCCGTTTTGACGTCCATTTGCCATATTTCATAATCATAGAATGCGGCAATCGCTAACATGATTCGGACGGACTTCAGCTTCGCTACCGGTGAGAAAGTCTCATCGTAGTCAACCCCTTGAACTTGTCAATAACCCTTAGCGACAAGCCGAGCTTTATAGATGGTCACATTACCATCCGCGTCTGTCTTCTTCTTAAATATCCATTTATTCTCTATGGCTCGCCGCTCTACGGGAAAGTCAGTCAAAGTCCATACTTCGTTTTCATACATGGATCTTATCTCGGATTTCATGGCTTCCAGCCATTTGTCGGAATCCGGGCCCATCATCGCTTCTTCATAGTTCAAAGGTTCACCGTTGTCTAACAACATGATTTCCAAGACAGGGTTGCCGTACCACTCTGGTGCGGAACGTGTCCTTGTGGACCTTCGAATTTTAGTAGGAGCTTGATCAGAAGTATCTTGATCATCATCATTAACCTCCTCTCTAGTCGGTGCTGGCACCTCAGGAACATTTTCTTGAGTTGCGCCATTTTCCGGTTCAAGAGGTAATACTTCATCAAGTTCTACTTTCCTTCCACTTACTTCTTTCGAGAGAAACTCTTTCTCTAGAAAGGACCCATTCTTGGCAACAAAGATCTTGCCTTCGGATCTGAGGTAGAAGGTATACCTAGTAGTTTCTTTAGGGTATCCTATGAAGACGCATTTTTCCGACTTGGGTTCGATATTTTCAGGTTGAAGTTTCCTGACATAAGCATCGCATCCCCAAACTTTCAGAAACGACAACTTAGGTTTCTTACCAAACCATAATTCAAACGGTGTCGTCTCAACAGATTTTGACGGAGCCCTATTTAAAGTGAATGCGGCAGTCTCTAAAGCATACCCCCAAAAGGATAGCGGTAAATCGGCAAGAGACATCATAGATCGCACCATATCTAATAGAGTGCGATTACGACGTTCGGACACACCATTACGCTGAGGTGTTCCAGGCGGCGTGAGTTGTGGAACTATTCCACATTTTCTTAAGTGTGTGCCAAATTCGTGACTCAAGTATTCTCCTCCACGATCTGATCGTAGAAACTTGATTTTCCTGTCACGTTGATTCTCAACCTCACTCTGAAATTCCTTGAACTTTTCAAAGGTTTCAGACTTGTGTTTCATTAAGTAGACATACCCATATCTACTCAAGTCATCAGTGAGGGTGAGAACATAATGATAGCCACCGCGAGCCTCAACACTCATGACCGCACACATCAGTATGTATGATTTCCAATAAGTTGGTTGCTCGCTCCATTGTTCCTGAGAACGGAGTCTTGGTCATTTTACCCATGAGGCATGGTTCGCACGTGTCAAATGATTCATAATCAAGAGACTCTAAAAGTCCATCTGCATGGAGCTTCTTCATGCGTTTGACACCTATGTGACCAAGGCGGCAGTGCCACAAGTATGTGGGACTATCATTATCAACCTTACATCTTTTGGTACTCACACTATGAATATGTGTAGCAATACGCTCGAGATTCATTAAGAATAAACCATTTACCATCGGAGCATGACCATAAAACATATCTCTCATATAAATAGAACAACCATTATTCTCGGATTTAAATGAGTAGCCATCTCGTATTAAACGAGATCCTGATACAATGTTCATGCTCAAACTTGGCACTAAATAACAATTATTGAGGTTTATAACTAATCCCGTAGGTAAATGTAGAGGCAGCGTGCCGACGGCGATCACATCGACCTTGGAACCATTCCCGACGCGCATCGTCACCTCATCCTTCGCCAGTCTCCGTTTATTCCGTAGCTCCTGCTGTGAGTTACAAATATGAGCAACGGCACCGGTATAAAATACCCAGGAGTTACTACGAGAACTGGTAAGGTACACATCAATTACATGTATATCAAATATACCTTTGGTGTTGCCGGCCTTCTTGTCTGCTAAGTATTTGGGGCAATTCCGCTTCCAGTGACCACTTCCCTTGCAATAAAAGCACTCAGTCTCGGGCTTGGGTCCATTCTTTGGCTTCTTCCCGGCAGCTTGCTTGCTGGGCGCGGCAACTCCCTTGCCGTCCTTCTTGAAGTTCTTTTTACCCTTGCCCTTCTTGAACTTAGTAGTTTTATTGACCATCAACACTTGATGTTCCTTCTTGACTTCTACCTCTGCTGATTTCAGCATAGCAAATACTTCAGGAATGGTCTTCTCCATCCCCTGCATATTGAAGTTCATCACAAAGCTCTTGTAGCTCGGTGGAAGCGACTGGAGGATTCTGTCAATGACCGCATCATCCGGGAGATTAACTCCCAGCTGAGTCAAGCGGTTATGTAACCCAGACATAGTGAGTATGTGCTCACTGACAGAACTATTTTCCTCCATCTTACAGCTGAAGAATTTGTCGGAGACTTCATATCTCTCGACCCGGGCATGAGCTTGGAAAACCATTTTCAGCTCTTCGAACATCTCATATGCTCCATGTCTCTCAAAACGCTTTTGGAGCCCCGGCTCTAGGCTGTAAAGCATGCTGCACTGAACGAGGGAGTAGTCATCAGTACGTGCCTGCCAAGCGTTCATAACGTCTTGTTTTGCAGGGAGAACAGGTGCGTCACCCAACGGTGCTTGTAGGACATAATCTTTCTTGGCAGCTATGAGGATGATCCTCAGGTTCCGGACCTAGTCCGTATAGTTGCTGCCATCGTCTTTCAGCTTGGTTTTCTCTAGGAACGCGTTGAAGTTGAGGACTACGTTGGCCATTTGATCTACAAGACATATTGTAAAGATTTTAGACTAAGTTCATGATAATTAAGTTCATCTAATCAAATTATAATGAACTCCCACTTAGATAGACATCCCTCTTCTAGTCATCTAAGTATTACATGATCCGAGTTGGCTAGGCCGTGTCCGATCATCACGTGAGACGGACTAGTCAACGTCGGTGAACATCTTCATGTTGATCGTATCTTCTATACGACTCATGCTCGACCTTTCGGTCTTCTGTGTTCCGAGGCCATGTCTATACACATGCTAGGCTCGTCAAGTTAACCCTAAGTGTTTTGCATGTGTAAAACTGTCTTACACCCGTTGTATGTGAACGTAAGGGTCTATCACACCCGATCATCATGTGGTGCTTCGAAACGACGAACTTTAGCAACGGTGCATAGTTAGGGGAGAACACTTCTTGAAATTGTTGTGAGGGATCATCTTATTTACTACCGTCGTTCTAAGCAAACAAGATGAAAAACATGATAAACATCACATGCAATCAAATAATAATAGTGACATGATATGGCCAATATCACACAGCTCCTTTGATCTCCATCTTGGGGCTCCATGATCATCTTGTCACCGGCATGACACCATGATCTCCATCATCATGATCTCCATCATTGTGTCTCCATGAAGTTGCTCGCCAACTATTACTTCTACTACTATGGCTAACGCGTTTAGCAATAAAGTAAAGTAATTTACATGGCGTTTCTCAATGACACACAGGTCATACAAAAATAAAGACAACTCCTATGGCTCCTGCCGGTTGTCATACTCATCGACATGCAAGTCGTGATTCCTATTACAATAGCATGAACATCTCATACATCACATATAGATCATTCATCATTCGTCACAACTTTGGCCATATCATATCACAAAGCACTTGCTGCAAAAACAAGTTAGACGTCCTCTAATTGTTGTTGCAAGTTTTACGTGGCTGAAGTAGGGTTCTAGCAAGAACGTTTTCTTACCTACGTGAAAGCCACAACGTGATTTGTCAACTTCTATTTACCCTTCATAAGGACCCTTTTCATCGAATGCGCTCCAACTAAAGTAGGAGAGACAGACACCCGCCAGCCACCTTATGCAACTAGTGCATGTTAGTCGGTGGAACCGGTCTCACGTAAGCATACGTGTAAGGTTGGTCCGGGCCGCTTCATCCCACAATACCATTGAAGCAAGATAAGACTAGTAACGGCAAGAAAGTTGACAACATCTACGCCCACAACAAATTGTGTTCTACTCGCGCAAGAAGAACTACGCATAGACCTAGCTCATGATGCCACTGTTGGGGAACGTTGCAGAAAACAAAAATTTTCCTACGGTTTCACCAAGATCCATCTAGGAGTTCATCTAGCAACGAGTGATTAGATGCATCTACGTACCTTGTAGATCGCGAGCGGAAGCGTTCAAAGAACGTGGATGAGGGAGTCGTACTCGACGTGATTCGAATCACCGAAGATCTTAGCACCGAACGGACGGCACCTCCGCGTTCAACACACGTACGGAACAGCCACGTCTCCTCCTTCTTGATCCAGCAAGGGCAGAGGAGAGGTTGAGGGAGATGGCACCAGCAGCAGCACGACGGCATGGTGTTGGTGGAGCTGCAGTACTCTGGCAGGGCTTCGCCAAGCACTATGGAGGAGGAGGATGTGTTGGAGAGGGAGAAGGAGGCAACCAAAGGCGTGTATGAAAAGCCCTCCTACCCCCACTATATATAGGAGGGCCAAGGGGGGGCGCCGGCCCTAGGAGATCCAATCTCCTAGGGGGGTGCGGCCAAGGGGGAGGAATCCCTCCTCCCCAAGGCACCTAGGAGGTGCCTTCCCCTCCTAGGACTCTTCCTCCCTTGAAACCCTAGGCGCATGGGCCTCTTGGGGCTGGTGCCCTTGGCCCATGTAGGCCAAGGCGCACCCCCTACAGCCCATGTGGCCCCCCGGGACAGGTGGCCCCACCCGGTGGGCCCCCGGGACCCTTCCGGTGGTCCCGGTACAATACCGATGACCCCGAAACTTGTCCCGATGGCCGAAACA
>NC_053028.1:450519825-450549828 GCF_003073215.2 Triticum urartu
GAAACTAGTGGTTTCACCAACCATCAACAATTGATGCTCCTTCTTGATTTCTACTTTTGTGCGTCAAACATCGCGAATATCTCAAGGATCATCATATATGTCCCTGATATATTATAGTTCATCACGAAGCTCTAGCAGCTTGGTGGTAATGACTTCGGAGAAACATCACTATCTTATCTGGAAGATCAACTCCCACTTGATTCAAATGATTGTTGTACTCAGACAATCCGAGCACAAGCTCAACAATTGAGTTTTTCTCCCTTAGTTTGCAGGCTTAAGAAAATCGTCGGAGGTCTTATACCTCTTGACGTGGGCACGAGCCTGAAATTCCCAATTTCAGCCCAAAACATCTCATATGTTTACGAAACGTCTTTGGTGCCTCAATCTTTAAACCATTTAGCATTACGCACTGAACTATCATGTAGTTATCAAAACGTGTATGTCAGATGTTCAACAACCACAGACGACGTTCGAGGTTCAGCACACTGAGCGGTGCATTAAGGACATAAGCCTTCTATGAAGCAATGAGGACAATCCTCAGTTTACGGACCTAGTCCGCATAATTGCTACTTATCAACTTTCAACTAATTTTTTCTCTAGGAACATACTAAACAGTAGAACTAAAGCGTGAGCTACGACATAATTTGCAAAATCCTTTTTGACTATGTTCAAGGATAAATTAAGTTCATCTTATGAACTCCCACTTAGATTAGACATCCCTCTAGTCATCTAAGTATTCACGATCCGAGTCAACTAGGCCGTGTCCGATTAACACGTGAGACGGACTAGTCAACGTCGTGAACATCTTCATGTTGATCGTATCTTCCATACGACTCGTGTTCGACCTTTCGGTCTCTGTGTTCCGAGGCCATGTCTTCACATGCTAGGCTCGTCAAGTTAACCCTAAGTGTTTTGCATGTGTAAAACTTCTTACACCCGTTGTATGTGAACTAAGAGGATCTATCACACCCGATTAACACGTGATGCTTCGAAGCGACGAACTGTAGCAACGGTGCACAGTTAGGGGAGAACACTTCTTGAAATTTTAATGAGGGATCATCTTATTTACTACCGTCGTTCTAAGAAAATAAGATGTATAAACATGATAAACATCACATGCAATCAAAAAGTGACATGATATGGCCAATATCATTTTGCTCCTTTTGATCTCCATCTTCGGGGCTCCATGATCATCATCGTCACCGGCATGACACCATGATCTCCATCATCATGATCTCCATCCGTGTCTTCTTGAAGTTGTCTCGTCATCGACATGCAAGTCGTGATTCCCTTGACAAGAACATGATCAATCTCATACATCACATATATCATTCATCACATCCTTTGGCCATATCACATCACATAGCATACCCTGCAAAAACAAGTTAGACGTCCTCTAATTGTTGTTTGCATGTTTTACGTGGCTGCTATGGGTTTCTAGCAAGAACGTTTCTTACCTACGCAAAAACCACAACGTGATATGCCAATTGCTATTTACCCTTCATAAGGACCCTTTTCATCGAATCCGATCCGACTAAAGTAGGAGAGACAGACACCCGCTAGCCACCTTATGCAACTAGTGCATGTTTGTCGGTGGAACCGGTCTCACGTAAGAGTACGTGTAAGGTTGGTCCGGGCCGCTTCATCCCACGATGCCGCCGAATCAAGATAAGACTAGTAACGGCAAGCATATTGAACAAAATCAACGCCCACAACTACTTTGTGTTCTACTCGTGCATAGAAACTACGCATAGACCTAGCTCTGATACCACTGTTGGGGAACGTAGCAGAAATTCAAAATTTTTCCTACGTATCACCAAGATCTATCTATGGAGAGACTAGCAATGAGGGGAGGGAGAGTGCATCTACATACCCTTGTAGATCGCTAAGCGGAAGCGTTCAAGTGAACGGGGTTGATGGAGTCGTACTCGTCATGATTCAAATCACCGATGATCAAGTGCCGAACGCACGACACCTCCGCGTTCAACACACGTACAGCCCGATGACGTCTCCCACGCCTTGATCCAGCAAGGAGAGAGGGAGAGGTTGATGGAGATCCAACAGCACGACGGCGTGGTGGAAGTAGCGGGTTCCAACAGGGCTTCGCTAAGCACTGCGGGAGGAGGAAGATGTGTCACGGGAGGGAGAGGGAGGCGCCAGGCCTTAGATTGGTTTGCTCCTCCTTTTTCCCCACTATATATAGGGCCAAGGGAGAGGGGGAGGCGCAGCCCTTGCCCCTTCCTCCAAGGAAGGGTGCGGCCAAGGGTGGGGAGGAGTCCATCCTCCCCAAGGCACCTCGGAGGTGCCTTCCCCTTTAGGACTCTCCCCTTTTTTTCTCTTCTCTTGGCGCATGGGCCTCTTGGGGCTGGTGCCCTTGGCCCATATAGGCCAAGGCACACCCCCTACAGCCCATGTGCCCCCCCGGGGAGGTGGCCCCACCCGGTGGACCCCGGGACCCTTCCGGTGGTCCCGGTACATACCGATGACCCCGAAACTTGTCCCGATGGCCGAAATAGCACTTCCTATATATAATTCTTTACCTCCGACCATTCCAGAACTCCTCGTGACGTCCGGGATCTCATCCGGGACTCCGAACAATTTTCGGGTTACCGCATACTAATATCTCTATAACCCTAGCGTCACCGAACCTTAAGTGTGTAGACCCTACGGGTTCGGGAGACATGCAGACATGACCGAGACGTTCTCCGGTCAATAACCAACAGCGGGATCTGGATACCCATGATGGCTCCCACATGTTCCACGATGATCTCATCGGATGAACCACGATGTCAAGGACTTAATCAATCCCGTATACAATTCCCTTTGTCTATCGGTATGTTACTTGCCCGAGATTCGATCGTCGGTATCCAATACCTAGTTCAATCTCGTTACCGGCAAGTCTCTTTACTCGTTCCGTAACACATCATCCCGTGATCAACTCCTTGGTCACATTGCGCATATGATGATGTCCTACCGAGTGGGCCCAGAGATACCTCTCCGCTTACACGGAGTGACAAATCCCAGTCTCGATTCGTGCCAACCCAACAGACACTTTCGGAGATACCTGTAATGCACCTTTATAGTCACCCAGTTACGTTGTGACGTTTGATACACCCAAAGCATTCTACGGTATCCGGGAGTTGCACAATCTCATGGTCTAAGGAAATGATACTTGACATTAGAAAAGCTTTAGCATACGAACTACACGATCTTGTGCTATGCTTAGGATTGGGTCTTGTCCATCACATCATTCTCCTAATGATGTGATCCCGTTATCAACGACATCCAATGTCCATGGTCAGGAAACCGTAACCATCTATTGATCAACGAGCTAGTCAACTAGAGGCTTACTAGGGACATGGTGTTGTCTATGTATCCACACATGTATCTGAGTTTCCTATCAATACAATTATAGCATGGATAATAAACGATTATCATGAACATAGGATATAATAATAACCAATTTATTATTGCCTCTAGGGCATATTTCCAACAAGCCCTCTGTTGCTGGACGAGCTGCTCGACCTTCTTGCAGTTCTGGAGGTCATGGCCCTTGGTGCGGTGAATCTTACAGTACCTCTTGCCGGAGCCGTCCCGCTTGTCGGCGACCGCCACAGCCTGACAGTTGGTGCACGCGGCAACTTCCTTGCCGGAGCTACCAACTGTAGCCTTCGTGGCGTCACCTTCATTGCCGGACTGCTCAACGACCAGCACCTCGTTGTTCTGCTTCTTCCTGTTGTTGCGCCGCCGGCTTCTCTTTGCCGGGGCGGCATCCTCACTGTCAGATCCTCCTGCTCCAGTGCTTTCTCCGGGGAATTTCCTCCCCTCCTCAGCGCGTGCACACCTGTCGGCCAGGGCATAAAGCTCGCTGACGTCCCGAATCTTGCACATCGCCAACTCCTCCCGCATCCTGTGGTTACGCACGTTCTGATGGAACGCGCTGATTACCGCGGCAGGGTGGATATTTGGGATGTTGTGGTGAACACGGCTGAACCTCTGGACGTACTGGCGCAGGGGCTCTCCTTCCTTCTAGACGAGCAGATGAAGATCGCTCTCTTGGCCATGAGGTTTGTGGCCGCCTGTGAAGGCGCCAACAAACTGATGGCACAACTCGGCCCAGGAGGATATGGAGATGTCCGGCAAGTGCATGAGCCAGGACCTGACGTTGGGCTTAAGCACCAGCGGGAAGTAGTTGGCAAGGATCTTGTCGTCTCGTCCCCCAGCAGCCTGCACCGCGATGGTGTAGATGCTGAGGAACTCCGACGGATGCAACTTGCCGTCGTACTTCTCTGGTACATCTGGCTTAAAGTTCTTCGTACTGGGCCACTAGACTTGCCGCAGCTCACGAGTGAACGCAGGGCAACCTACCGGGTACGGCAAGTCGCCTGGTTCCCCTGGCGCATGCATGTCAACAGAGGGCCTAGCGCGCTGGTCTGACTGACGTCGCGCTTCTCTCCGGCGCTCGATGCGAGTACGAGCGTCTTCCCGCTGCCGTTCTTGAAGAACTTGTCGTTGGTCGCGACGAGCTCGCGGATCCGACGACGCGGTGGAGTCGCTATCGTGGTGGATCCGGCGGGTCGGCGATCTTGGCCTTCGGGGTGGGGAGTGCACAATAGTTGCACCCCTACCAGTCTTGTCCACCGGTTCGCGCCTGGCTGACTCGCTGCGGCTGCAACGTGCTCGGCTGCCGAGGAGTGTCGCCGTTGGCGAAGCCGATGAGACTCTGGATAGTGGCTCTCCAGTCGTCGATCTTGTCCGCCGCTGGAGGGTAGTCTAGGAGCAGCTGAGCTCGCGCCAGAGCTTCCGCTGCGGTGGCGGGTGGCGGTAGCGAATGGTGCGAGGAGCGGGATACGCTCGGACTCCTAACCACGTTAGAAGGAGCAGTATCCCGTCCAGGCGACCGCGTCTCGCTTGCGCCGGCTTGTTGACGCGCATGGTGGTCCTGGGCGCTCCGGGATCCACCAGCTCGATCTTGATCCAGCGAGCGCATGGTACCGTGAGTACCATGACGCTGCCGGTCCCGCACCTCCTGAGATGGGCGCGGTGCATGCACGGACGCCGAGGTCTTGGAGTGCGCCCGGTCGTTGTGGGAGCCGGCCACGCCGCCGATGGGCAGCGCAGCCTTGCCCTGGGACCTGGCAGCACCAAGAGTTCCCTCGTCGATGCGTGCCCTTCCGCCGGCGCCTGCCCCACCGTTCCGTTTGCTCCGGCGGTGGGTGGCTCGGCGCGGACGGAGCAGCTGCCTCCGAAACTTTCTTCTTCGGCGGCATGTTGATGAAGATGGTGAAGATCGATGAAGAGGATGAAGATCTAGCCCGCAAGAACGCCGGATCTGATTCACACAACTTCGACGCCCCCTACCTGGCGCGCCAGAGATGCCGGGGTTTCTGATCCACGGGCACCTATGGGACCGGCGGACCGGGTCCCTTTTGGTTCGGCGGGGGGCGGAGGTTGCGCAAAGAGCAGATCGAGGCGAAGCAAGCGGGCGGTTGGTCGTGCGAGGAGTAAATCCGAGGCGAAGCACGCGAGCGATTTACCCAGGTTCGGGCCGCAAGGATGCGTAAAACCCTACTCCTGCTTTGTGGATTGGTATTGATTTCTAGCTCGAGGGGAGCGAGCGTGAGTGTGTGGAATTGCTGAACCTCGCGAGAGCTCTCGAGGTGGCCGACCCCCTCTACGTTGCACACGGGCCTCCTTTTATACTCAAGGGGTTACCGACATAGAGCAACGGGGGCCAAGGGCAAAAATGGAAAGGGTGCCGTGGGTAGGCACAGCTAGGTGCTGTAGTAGGCACAGCTAGCTGCTACAGTGTTATCATACCTAACCCTGACGGCAGGGGACAAGGGCATTAAATGCCCGTCTGTGTCGCCTAGACAGCACCGAAAGGGACCGCTAGGGACGCCACCGTCTTGCCACGATGGTTGTCTTGTCAGCGCCTGCGTGCCACCGCACGCCCCTAGCTGCACAGCCTCCTGCCACGTGCGCTCGGGAGGGGCCCCGGAGCGACACGTGGGTGGATGTGCTGGAGCGCGGGCGTGGAGTGGGGGCTTGCCGCGGCAAGCGCCTTGCCGCGGCCGTCGACTTGTCGCTTCCGGGAGCTTGTCGCTCACCGGGCCTTGTCGGGGCGCGTAGCGCGCCGCGGCAAGTTCCTTGGAATGCCTCGGACGGCCTTCCCGGCAAGCGCCTCTTGCCGGGGTCTTGGGACGCTTCTGATGGCCTTCCCGGCAAGCTCCTCTTGCCGGGGTCTTGCCTTCTTCCCGGCAAGCTCCTCTTGCCGGGGTCTTGTCTTGAGTACTTTGTTCTTGAATGGTCTTTCAGAGGGACCACAAGGAATCTTGGCGGTGACCTGGCAGGCCTTGCCGCGGGACGCTGCGACTGCCCGTGCACAAGTTCGGGGTACAAGGGTACCCCTACTCTAGTACACCGACACATTGTAATGATTCTAACACCCATGGAGTTTTGGTGCTGATCATGTTTTGCTCATGAGAGAGGCTTAGTCAACGGGTCTGCAACATTCAGATCCGTATGTATCTTGCAAATCTCCATGTCTCCCTCCTTGACTTGATCGTGGATGGAATTGAAGCGTCTCTTGATGTGTTTGGTTCTCTTGTGAAATCTGGATTCCTTTGCCAAGGCAATTACACCAGTATTGTCACAAAAGATTTTTCATTGGACCCGATGCACTAGGTATGACACCTAGATCGGATATGAACTCCTTCATCCAGACTCCTTCATTTGCTGCTTCCAAAGAAGCTATGTACTCCGCTTCACACGTAGATCCCGCCACGATGCTCTGCTTGGAACTGCACCAACTGACAGCTCCACCATTTAATAAAAACACGTATCTGGTTTGTGACTTAGAGTCATCCGGATCAGTGTCAAAGCTTGCACCGACGTAACCGTTTACGACGAGCTCTTTGTCACCTCCATATACGAGAAACATATCCTTAGTCCTTTTCAGGTATTTTAGGATGTTCTTGACCGCTGTCCAGTGATCCACTCATGGATTACTTTGGTACCTCCCTACTAAACTGATAGCAAGGCACACATCATGTCTGGTACTCATCATTGCATATATGATAGAGCCTATGGCTGAAGCATAGGGAAGACCTTTCATTTTCTCTCTATTTTCTGTAGTGGTCGAGCATTGAGTCTGACTCAACTTCACACCTTGTAAGATAGGCAAGAACCCTTTCTTTGCTTGATCCATTTTGAACTTTTTCAAAACTTATCAAGGTATGTGCTTTGTGAAAGTCCAATTAAGCGTCTTGATCTATCTCTATAGATCTTAATGCCTAATATGTAAGCAGCTTCACCGAGGTCTTTCATTGAAAAATTCTTATTCAAGTATCCTTTTATGCTATTCAGAAATTCAATATCATTTCCGATCAACAATATGTCATCCACATATAATATCAAAATGCTACAGAGCTCCCACTCACTTTCTTGTAAATACAGGCTTCTCCAAAAGTCTTATAAAACCATATGCTTTGATCACACTATCAAAGCGTATATTCCAACTCCGAGAGGCTTGCACCAGTCCATAAATGGATCGCTGGAGCTTGCACACTCTGTTAGCACCTTTTGGATTGACAAAACCTTTTGGTTGCATCATATACAACTCTTCTTTAAGATATCCATTAAGGAATGCAGTTTTGACATCCATTTGCCAAATTTCATAATCATAAAATGCAGCAATTGCTAACATGACTTAGACGGACTTAAGCATCGCTACCGGTGAGAAGGTCTCATCATAGTCAACTCCTTGAACTTGTCGAAAACCTTTTGCAACAAGACGAGCTTTGTAGACAGTAACATTATTGTTAGCGTCAGTCTTCTTCTTGAAGACCCATTTATTCTCTATGGCCTGCCGGTCATCGGACAAGTCAACCAAAGTCCACACTTTGTTCTCATACATGGATCCCATCTCAGATTTCATGGCCTCAAGCCATTTTGCGGAATCTGGGCTCATCATCGCTTCCTCATAGCTCGTAGGTTCGTCACGGTCAAGTAACATGACCTCGAGAACAGGATTACCGTACCACTCTGGTGCGGATCTTATTCTGGTTGACCGACGAGGTTCGGTAGTAACTTGATCAAAAGTTTCATGATCATCATCATTAGCTTCCTCACTTACTGGTGTAGGAATCACTGGAACCGATTTCAGTGATGAACTACTTTCCAATAAGGGAGCAGGTACAATTACCTCATCAAGTTCTACTTTCCTCCCACTCACTTATTTTGAGAGAAACTCCTTCTCTAGAAAGGATCCATTCTTAGCAACGAATGTCCTGCCTTCGGATCTGTGATAGAAGGTGTACCCAACAGTCTCCTTTGGGTATCCTATGAAGACACATTTCTCCGATTTGGGTTTGAGCTTATCAGGTTGAAGCTTTTTCACATAAGCACCGCAGCCCCAAACTTTAAGAAATGACAACTTGGGTTTCTTGCCAAACCACATTTCATAAGGTGTCGTCTCAACGGATTTAGATGGGCCCTATTTAACGTGAATGCAGCTGGCTCTAAAGCATAACGCCAAAATGATAGCGGTAAATCAGTGAGAGACATCATAGATCGCACCATATCTAATAAAGTATGATTACGACATTCGGACACACCATTACGCTGCGGTGTTTCGGGTGGCGTGAGTTGCGAAACTATTCCACATTGTTTCAAATGAAGGCCAAACTCGTAACTCAAATATTCTCCTCCACGATCAGATCGTGGAAACTTTATTTTTTGTTATGATGATTTTCCACTTCACTCTGAAATTCTTTGAACTTTTCAAATGTTTCAGACTTATGTTTCATTAAGTAGATATACCCATATCTGCTTAAATCATCTGTGAAGGTGAGAAAATAACGATATCTGCCGCGAGCTTCAATGTTCATTGCACCACATACATCAGTATGTATGATTTCCAATAACTTTGTTGGCTCTCGCTCCAATTTGTTCGGAGAACGGAGTTTTAGTCATCTTGCCCATGAGGCATGGTTCGCAAGTTAGTACAAGTGATTCTAGAAGTCCATCAGAATGGAGTTTCTTCATGCGCTTTACACCAATATGACCTAAACGGCAGTGCCACAAATAAGTTGCACTATCATTATCAACTCTTCATCTTTTGGCTTCAATACTATGAACATGTGTATCACTACTATCAAGATTTAGTAAAAATAGACCACTCATCAGGGTGCATGACCATAAAAGATATTACTCATATAAATAGAACAACCATTATTCTCTGATTTAAATGAATAACCGTCTCGCATCAAACAAGATCCAGATATAATGTTCATGCTCAACGCTGGCACCAAATAACAATTATTTAGGTCTAAAACTAATCCCGAAGGTAGATAGAGGTAGCGTGTCGACGGCAATCACATCGACTTTGGAACCATTTCCCACGCGCATCGTCACCTCGTCCTTAGCCAATCTTTGCTTAATCGTAGCCCCTGTTTCGAGTTGCAAATGTTAGCAACTGAACCAGTATCAAATACCCAGGCACTACTGCGAGCATTAGTAAGGTACACATCAATAACATGTATATCAAATATACCTTTCACTTTGCCATCCTTCTTCTCGCCAAATACTTGGGGCAGTTCCGCTTCCAGTGACCAGTCCCTTTGCAGTAGAAGCACTCAGTCTCAGGCTTAGGTCCAGACTTGGGTTTCTTCACTTGAGCAGCAACTGGCTTGCTGTTCTTCTTGAAGTTCCCTTTCTTCCCTTTACCCTTTTTCTTGAAACTGGTGGTCTTGTTGACCATCAACACTTGATGCTCCTTCTTGATTTCTACCTCCGCAGCCTTTAGCATTGCGAAGAGCTCAGGAATCGTCTTATCCATCCCTTGCATATTATAGTTCATCACGAAGCTCTTGTAGCTTGGTGGCAGTGATTGAAGAACTCTGTCAATGACACTATCATCAGGAAGATTAACTCCCAGCTGAGTCAAGTGGTTGTGGTACCCAGACATTCTGAGTATATGTTCACTGACAGAACTATTCTCCTCCATTTTGCAGCTGTAGAACTTATTGGAGACTTCATATCTCTCAATCCGGGCATTTGCTTGAAATATTAACTTCAACTCCTGGAACATCTCATATGCTCCATGACGTTCAAAATCGTTGAAGTCCCGGTTCTAAGCCGTAAAGCATGGCACACTGAACTATCGAGTAGTCATCAGCTTTGCTCTGCCAGGTGTTCACACATCTGGCGTTGCTCCTGCAGCGGGTTTGTCACCTAGCGGTGCTTCCAGGACGTAATTCTTCTGTGCAGCAATGAGGATAATCCTCAAGTTACGGACCCAGTCCGTGTAGTTGCTACCATCATCTTTCAACTTAGCTTTCTCTAGGAACGCATTAAAATTCAACGGAACAACAACACAGGCCATCTATCTACAACAACATAGACATGCAAAATACTATCAGGTACTAAGTTCATGATAAATTAAAGTTCAATTAATCAAATTACTTAAGAACTCCCACTTAGATAGACATCTCTCTAATCATCTAAGTGATCACGTGATCCATATCAACTAAACCATGTCCGATCATCACGTGAGATGGAGTAGTTTTCTATGGTGAACATCTACTATGTTATCATATCTACTATATGATTTCACTGCTTCGACCCTTTCGCGTCTCAGTGTTCCGAGGGCCATATCTGCATATGCTAGGCTCGTCTCGTTTAACCAGTATTATGCGTGTGCAAAACTGACTTGCACCCGTTGTATGTGAGCGTTAGAGCTTATCACACCCGATCATCACGTGTGTGTCTTGGCACGACGAACTGTAGCAACGGTTGCATACTCAGGGAGACACTTATACCTTGAATTTAGTGAGAGATCATCTTATAATGCTACCCAAAACTAGAAAATAAGATGCATAAAAGGATAATCATCACATGCAATCAATATAAGTGATATGCTATGGCCATCGTCATCTTGTGCCTTTGATCTCCATCTCCAAAGAACCGTCATGATCACCATCATCACTGGCTTGACACCTTGATCTCCATCGAAGCATCTTTGTTGTCTCGCCAACTATTGCTTCTATGACTATCGCTACCGCTTAGTGATAAAGTAAAGTAATTACATGGCGATTGCATTTCATACAATAAAGCGACAACCATCTGGCTCCTGCCAGTTGCCGATAACTGTGTTTCAAAACATGATCATCTCATACAATAAAATTTAGCATCATGTCTTGACCATATCACATCACAACATGCCCTGCAAAAACAAGTTAGACATACTCTACTTTGTTGTTGCAAGTTTTATGTGGCTGCTACGGGCTGAGCAAGAACCGTTCTTACCTACGCATCAAAAACCACAACGCGTATAGTGATTGCTTTTTGATCTTCAGAAAGAACCATGTTCATTGAATCCGATTCAACTATAGTTGGAGAAACTGACAGCCACCAACCACCTTTGTGCGAAGCACATCGGTAGAATCAGTCTCACGTAAGCGTACGCGTAATGTCGGTCTGGGCCGCTTCATCCAACAATACCGCCGAATTAAGAATCAACTAGTGACGGCAAGCAATATGTTATATACCCACGCCCATAACTCCTTTGTGTTCTACTCATGTATATAACATCTACGCATATATCTGGCTCGGATGCCACTGTCGGGGAACGCAGTAATTTCAAAAAAATTCCTATGCACACGCAAGATCATGGTGATGCATAGCAACGAGAGGGGAGAGTGTTGTCTACGTACCCTCGTAGACCGTAAGCGGAAGCGTTATGACAACGCGGTTGATGTAGTCGTATGTCTTCACGATCGACCGATCCTAGTACCGAAAGTACGGCACCTCCGCCATCTGCACACGTTCGGCTCGGTGACGTCTGATACATCTCCAACGTATCTATAATTTTTGATTGTTCCATGCTATATTATCTACTGTTTTGGACATTATTGGGATTTATTATCCACTTTTATATTATTTTTGGGACTAACCTATTAACCGGAGGCCCAGCCCAGAATTGATGTCTTTGCCTGTTTTAGGGTTTCGAAGAAAAGGAATATCAAACGGAGTCCAAACGGAATGAAACCTTCGGGAACGTGATTTTCTCAATGAACAAGACCCAGGAGACTTGGACCCTACGTCAAGACAAAAAAGAGGAGGCCACGAGGTAGGGGGCGCACCTACCCCCCCCCCCAGGCGCGCCCTCCACCCTCGTGGGCCCCCTGTTGCTCCACCGACGTACTCCTTCCTCCTATATATACCTACGTACCCCCAAACGATCAGATACGGAGCCAAAACCCTAATTCCACCGCCGTAACTTTCTGTATCCACGAGATCCCATCTTGGGGCCTGTTCTGGAGCTCCGCCGGAGGGGGCATCGATCACGGAGGGCTTCTACATCAACACCATAGCCCCTCTGATGAAGTGTGAGTAGTTCACCTCAGACCTACGGTCCATAGTTATTAGCTAGATGGCTTCTTCTCTCTTTTTGGATCTCAATACAATGTTCTCCCCCTCTCTTGTGGAGAACTATTCGATGTAATCTTCTTTTTGCGGTGTGTTTGTTGAGATCGATGAATTGTGGGTTTATGATCAAGTCTATCTATGAACAATATTTGAATATTCTCTAAATTCTTCTATGTGTGATTGGTTATCTTTGCAAGTCTCTTCGAATTATCAGTTTGGTTTGGCCTACTAGATTGATCTTTCTTGCAATGGGAGAAGTGCTTAGCTTTGGGTTCAATCTTGCGGTGTCCTTTCCAAGTGACAGTAGGGGCAGCAAGGCACGTATTGTATTGTTGCCATCGAGGATAACAAGATGGGGTTTTCATGATATTGCATGAGTTTATCCCTCTACATCATGTCATCTTGCTTAAGGCCTTACTCTGTTTTTAACTTAATACTCTAGATGCATGCTGGATAGCGGTCGATGAGTGGAGTAATAGTAGTAGATGCAGGCAGGAGTCGGTCTACTTGTCTCGGACGTGATGCCTATATACATGATCATACCTAGATATTCTCATAAAGTATGCTCAATTTTGTCAATTGCTCAACAGTAATTTGTTCACCCACCGTAGAATACTTATGCTCTCGAGAGAAGCCACTAGTGAAACCTATGGCCCCTGGTCTATCTTCATCATATTAATCTCCTAATACTTAGTTATTTCCTTTGCTTTTTTACTTTGCTTTTACTTTACTTTGCATCTTTATCACAAAAATACCAAAAATATTATCTTATCATATCTATCAGATCTCACTCTCGTAAGTGGCCGTATAGGGATTGACAACCCCTTATCGCGTTGGTTGCGAGGATTTATTTGTTTTGTGCAGGTATGAGGGACTGGCGTGTAGCCTCCTACTGGATTGATACCTTGGTTCTCAAAACTAAGGGAAATACTTAAGCTACTTTGCTGCATCATCCCTTCCTCTTCGGGGGAAACCAACGCAGTGCTCAAGAGGTAGCAACGTCCCACGAACTCACGATCTAGCAAAGTGTCGAGGGAGAGCTTCGTCAGCATGACGGCGTGATGACGGTGATGATGATGCTAGCCGAATAGGGCTTCGCCTAAGCACCACTACGATATGACCAAGGTGGATTATGGTGGAGGGGGCACCGCACACGGCTAAGAGATCAATGATCAACTTGTGTGTCTATGGGGTGCCCCCTCCCCCGTATATAAAGGAGTGGAGGAGGGGGAGGGCCGGCTTCCTAGGCGCGCCCAAGGGGGGAGTCCTACTCACCGTGGGAGTAGGATTCCCCCTTCCCTAGTTGGAGTAGGAGAGGGAAGGAAGGGGGAGAAAGAGAGAAGGATAGGGGGGACGGCCCCCCTCCAATTCGGATTGGGCTTGGGGGGCGCGCCCACCTTGGCCTCCTCCTCCTCCTTTCCACTTTGTCCTATTAAGGCCCATTGACTCCCCAGGGGGTTCCGGTAACCCCCCGGTACTCCGGTATATGCTTGAACTCTCTCGAAACCTTTCCGATGTCCAAACATAGTCATCCAATATATCGATCTTTATGTCTCGACCATTTCGAGACTCCTCATCATGTCCGTGATCACATCCAGGACGCCGAACTACCTTCGGTGCATCAAAACACATAAACTCATAATACCGATCATCACCGAACGTTAAGCGTGCGGACCCTACGAGTTTGAGAACTATGTAGACATGACCGAGACAAGTCTCCGGTCAATAACCAATAGAGGAACCTGGATGTTCATATTGGCTCCCACATATTCTACGGAGATCTTTATCGGTCAAACCGCATAATGATATACGTTATTCCCTTTGTCATCGGTATCTTACTTTCCCGAGATTCGATCGTCGGTATCTCAATACCTAGTTCAATCTCGTTATCGGCAAGTCTATTTACTCGTTCCTTAATGCATCATCCCACAACTAACTCATTAGTCACATTGCTTGCAAGGCTTATATTGATGTGCATTACCGAGAGGGCCCAGAGATACCTCTCCGACAATCGGAGTGACAAATCCTAATCTCGATCTGTGCCAACTCAACAAACACCATCGGAGACACATGTAGAGCACCCAGTTACGTTGTGATGTTTGGTAGCACACAAAGTGTTCCTCCGGTATCCGGGAGTTGCAAGATGGAGAAAGCAATAGCAACAAACTAAACGATCATCGTGCTAAGCTAATGGATGGGTCAAGTCAATCACATCATTCTCTAATGATGTGATCCCGTTAATCAAATGACAACTCATGTCTATGGTTAGGAAACATAACCATCATTGATTCAATGAGCTAGTTCAAGTAGAGGCATACTAGTGACATTCTGTTTGTCTATGTATTCACACATGTACTAAGTTTCCAGTTAATACAATTCTAGCATGAATAATGAACATTTATCATGATTTAAGGAAATATAAATAACAACTTTATTATTGCCTCTAGGGCATATTTCCTTCATTCTCATCAATGTATTCCCAATCGACCCATTTCACATCATAGACAATTGGCTTCTTGTCAAGCAGAATGGTCTCATAGAAATCTTGCTGTTCCTTAGTGTGTTGGAACTTTATAGTCTCTCTTCTTTTTTCCTCCACATAACATAAGGATCAGATAGTCTCCACAATCTCAGTCCAGCATCCTTCCTGATATTCATGTCCTCAGCTACTGGATGAGCATCATTGTGGTCTGGAATCTTGGGTTTCAGTTTTCTTAGCACTAGGGCTTCATCATCCTCTTCTTCAACTTCAGGCACTGGGGCCTTGTTCTTCTCTTCAGCTGCGATGTTTCTGGTGCTTCTCTTGGGCTTAGAAGGCTTCTGAGCTTGAGTTGTTGCTTTGGGAGCAGTTTTGGGCTTTGATGTGGCAGCCCCTGACTTGATAGCATCTCCCATGAGCTTCTAAGACTTGGGAGCTGGAGCAGTATCCTCTTCCTCTTCATCTTCTTCTGGCTCTCTCATGATGGAGGATCTACCAAGCACTCTGGCAGTGGTCTTCTTGACCCTCTCCTTCCACTTCTTGCCATCTCCAGCCTCTTTGGGTTCAAGAGTGAACTCCATAGTTTCTTGAGTGGAGGCTATGGCCTTAGACATAGGAATCCTTTTTGCTGGTGCATTCTTATGTAACCCTGGCTTGGTTGTTGCAGCTGTGCCATACTCTTTCTTCAGCACCTTCTTCTTGGAGCTGACTTCCTCCTCAGTGGCCACATAGTCCTCATCTTCAAAATCTGAGGTTTTCTTCTTCCTTGACATGGTGGCTGCCTTTGGCAAATTACTGGGAGTGCTCCTGCTGCCATCATCTAAGGTACTTGAGGGACTAGTGCCCTCACTCAATTGCACTGGCTCTTTAGATCTGTTTTGGCTATCACTCTGGGCTGACATCTTGGCAAACTGACAGCAAACCCTATGAATAGATATATATTAGGTAGAATAGATGAGCATCACAAAATGCAGAGTTTTTGCAAAACTGATGACTCAAGAACTTAGTTTTAGTTCTCCACAGAAAGCATTTCGGAGCTACCGATTTGTTAAACTCGGTGATACCGAAGCAATTTTGGAACCTAAACTAGTGAACTCGGTCAGACCGAGTCACAGTTCGGTGGCACCGAGAATGCTAGGGTTTCATAGAGAATCGAACTCGGTCACACCGATTTGCAATTTTCAGTCAAACCGAAAACACATGTGCAATGGCCTAAGCCAAATCGGTGAGACCGATTTCTACAACTCGGTCAGTCCGAAATGAGTTCAGCGGAAACCTAACCCTAAATTTTTGAAACAAACCTAACCTAAATGATGTTTTTTGTGGATAGATTGTTTTCATACGTGGTAAAGATCATGGCAAAGCAATGTGCTATGAATCGGAGTAAGGAAATAGCACAAAGAGTTGAACCCATACCCTAGTTCGGCAGGAGTTCGCTACGGTGACAACAGCGGAGCAGAATTCCGTTGACGGTGGCGGAAACCAGCGGCGGGAGATCGCTGGCGGTGAGGAGACGATCCATAGACCCGAGGAGGCATAGGAGGATACGCGCGGGCTGAGGAGGTTTGAAAAATTTCCAAATTCTCACATGTGGGTATATCTATCCCGACCCTGTCGGTGTGACCGAGTGGAACAACTCGGTGGCACCGAGATGCAGAATCGCACGCGGTTACTGCAACTCGTTATGACCGAAAAGTTCAAATCGGTTGCACTGAGATGGAAAACCTAGATCAACTTAGTGAACTCGGTGTGATCGAAATGGATGACTCGGTCATACCGAAATGCACAAAGAGGTTTTGGAAGTTTAAGTCTATGACGAATCGGGGACTCCGAGTGCTCTTCAGACAGAGTGGTTCGAATCTGACTTGATCAAACTTTCTGATGTAGCATGAATAGAGTTTGAGACGAGAAAAGCATAGATAGCTAGAGGAGGTTCTTAGGCATTCTTGTCCATCCACTTAGCAAAAGAGAAAACGCCAAACAATCAAAACAACAAGTGGAGGTCCTCGAATAAGTAAAATATGCAATCAACATGCTCACACAATAAAATGGCAAATGAAATATGTGACAAAGCATGCACAAACACTCTAGCATCTATCAAGCAATTGGCGATGACTAGGTCATCTATATATGAGTATATTGACTGAGGAGTCAAATGAGAACATTTGATCGTAGGTCATACTCATCGTTTAAGCACAAGTGGGGTTGCCACTTTTACATAAAGCATTGTTGTGTCACACTTTTAGAGTTGCTTTAGCTCAATTGATTAGAGTAAAGCTCCCCCTAGATGTGATATCCCCCCTAAGAGGGATGAACTAACCTTGGATTTTGTCGATGATGACTTCATGTAGGTGTTGAAGATGTAGATGCTCAATGTTTATGTAGATCATTTGGAGCAATCCATTGGAGTGAGTTGCACTTTCAATACCTACACGTGTTAGTTCCACAAGTAACAAACAAGGATATCCATAGACATAGAGTGATGTTCACATAAGATGATGTCCATGAAAGCATTAGGTTACCTCGTCCCTTGTCTTACCAACAAGAGGGTTTGTGACTCCTAGAACTTGTGCAATATGTGTTAGTTGCGTGCACATGTCCTTGCCAAAATATATGAGTGAAGTATGTTGGCCGAGTCACCCTCAAGAACTCTCTAGTTCTTCTTCTTCGGGATCCACATCATCTTGATGGGAATCCTTGGAGCTGTAGTTGTACTTGATGTAGTCTTGGGAACCCACTTGACCAAGTCCTTGTGAGTTTCTTCAAATGCATCAATATCCTCTTGAAGATTGTCCTTCCCTTTTAGCTTGTGGTCTTGTGGTGGAAGATCATCTTGAGCTTGTGTCCCTTGAAATGAAATAGGATCATACTTCTCTGGCTGAGGAACAAACTTCGCCTTGGGTATTGATCTTCTTCCCACTCAACTCCATTGGCATTGAACTTCTATTCAAAACCAACACCTTGATTCTTCTAGTGTCTTCCTTGCTTGCGTATAATTTCCTCAAATTGCTTACTTCCAGCAAGGCTCTTGTAAACACCTTTCGCTATAATTCCCTTCAATGAGCTATTTTCTTGCTCAAGTGTAACTTGGCTAAGAGAATCATTAGTGGAATCAAGAGAACTACTAGAAGCAACAATATTGGATTTAACATGATTGTTGTTACTACTAGAAGAAGAATCTTTCTTACTCTTGTTGCTAGATTTAACTTGTGGCATGTAAGTAGACAAGAGTAAACGCTTGGCAATGCAAGAAGAACTTTTCTTGTGAAGATCATCATTGATTGCCTTTAAGAACTCATGCTCTTGCTCAAGGTTGAGCTTTTCAAAGCGTAATTTCTCATGAGTCTTTAAAAGTTCTCGATGATCTTCCAAGGTAGTTTCATGAGCTAACTTAAGAGTGTTTAGTTCTTTAGTCAGACGCTCAATCTCCTTCTTATCATCGTCATTCGTTTTATCTTGATTAGCATGATTAATAGTACGTTCATCATAGTTTTCATAACTAGAGTTGTCAACAAGTAAATCATCATCTCCTAGCAAATCATCTTCATCACAATTGAAATCAACATACTCGGGGTGTGATACCTTTGGGCCTTTAGCCATGAAGCATCTTCCAATTCCTTCATTTGGCGAGTCAAATATGTCGTAGGAGTTGGTTGACACAAGTGCTAGACCGGCAACACCTTCATCTTGAGTATATTCAGAGTCGGAGTGATAACTTCTCTGGGACTGATTGTCGGAGTCGGAGCCGGATACCCATTCACCAACATGAGCTTGATGTCTTCGTTTTGTGTAGCTCCTTGATGATTTGTCCTTCCTACCCAAATCCTTGATTCTCCGTGATGTTCTTCGTTCATAACGATCATCTCTACCCCTTCTCTCTCTAGGTGGTGATTCTTCTCTTCTACTTCTCCTTTTGGGTGGATCTTCTCTTCTTTTGTAGGGAGCCGTACACTCATTGGAGTAGTGTCCAGGTCTTCCACAATTGTAGCAATTTTGTTCACGACTCGAAGATCTTTTGTCATTGTAGGACCTTGACTTGGAACTTCTCTCTTTGCTTCTACTCTTGTAGAACTTGTTGAAGTTCTTCACCATTAAGCTCAATTCTTCATTGAAGTCTTGTTTCTCACTTGATGATGTACTTCTGTTGGCTTGAGATCTTTGTAATTGGGCATCATTTGGATCAATGTGCACACGGTATCATATTTTACATCCAAGGCTCTTAGGATCTTATTGATGATGAATCTATCGGTCATTTCTTCACTTCCTAAGCCGGCAATCTCATTTGTGATGAGAGCAAGCCTAGAGTACATTTCAGCGACACCTTCACCATCCTTCATCTTGAACTTGTCAAGTTGGCTTTGAAGCACATCCAACTTGGATTCCTTGACGGAGTCGGTACCTTCGTGCATATCAATCAAAGTGTCCCAAATTTCCTTTGCATTCTCAAGACGGCTGATTTTGTTGAATTCTTCTGGGCACAATCCGTTGAAGAGGATATCGCAAGCTTGAGCATTGTATTGCAGCATCTTCAACTCTTCCGCGGTAGCTTGATGGTTTGGTTCTCTCCCAACAAAGAATTCACCTTGCAAGCCAATACACATAATATCCCAAACGACGGGGTTATGTCCAAGAATATGCATTTTCATCTTATGATTCCAACTAGCAAAATTAGTACCATCAAAGTAAGGACCTCTACGGTGGTAATTTCCCTCACTAGACGCCATACTCTCCTAGGTTGTGAAACCAAGGCTATGATCACCAAACGCTATGGAAACCAAGCCAAATGGAGACCAAATCTATGATACCACTTGTAGGATTGAAAGTATGTCTAGAGGGGGGGTGATTAGACTACTTGACCAAATAAAAATCTAGCCTTTTCCCATTTTTAAGTCTTGGCAGATTTTAGCAACTTAGCACTAGTCAAGCAATCAACCTACACATGCAAGTCTAAGAGTATAGCAGCGGAATGTAAAACATTGCACATGAAGGTAAAGGGAGGAGTTTGGAGGGAGCAAACGCAATGTAGACATGAAGATGTTTGGCGTGGTTCCAATAGATGGTGCTATCGTACATCCATGTTGGTGGAGACTTCAACCCATGAAGGGTAACGGTTACAAGAGTCCACGGAGGGCTCCACCCACGAAGGGTCCACGAAGAAGAAACTTTGTCTATCCCACCATGGCCATCGCCCATGAAGGACTTGCCTCACTAGGGTAGATCTTCTCTCCTTGCCCTTACAAACTCCTTGGTTCAACTCCACAATCTTGTCGAAGGCTCCCAAGTGACACCTAACCAATCTAGGAGACACCACTCTCCAAAAGGTAATAGATGGTGTGTTGATGATGAACTCCTTGCTCTTGTGCTTCAAATGATAGTCTCCCCAACACTCAACTCTCTCTCACTAATTTGGATTTGGTGGAAAGAAGATTTGAGTGGAAAGCAACTTGGAGAAGGCTAGAGATCAAGATTCATATGGTTGGAATGGAATATCTTGGTATCAACACATGAGTAGGTGGTTCTCTCTCAGAAAATGAATGTTGGAAGTGTAGGAATGTTCTGATGTCTCTCTCCATGAATGAAGAGTGGGTGGAGGGGTATTTTGTAGCGACCAGACCTCAAACGGTCCAATCTCTGTGCTCTAGTGTCATCCCTGGATCAGTAATGCTGACACCGCACAGTACTTGAAGGATTTATAACAGAGTAGCAATCACACACTTATTACATCGAATGTCTCAAAAGAGAACTTATTACAATAAAATATGGCTTAAGGCCATCTAATAACGGTAACAGCGGAAGGCTTGGAAGATAAGTGAGTCCATCAACTCCAACGGCATCACTGAGTATAGAACCATGACCTAAAGGCACCTTACTCGTCGTCTGAAAAGTCTGCAACATGAACGTTGCAGCCCGAAAATGGGTCAGCACATGGAATATGCTGGCAAGTAACACATAGAGAGTAATGAAAGAATAGGCTATACTACATGCATATTGGCTGGTGGAAAGCTCTATGGTTACAGTTTTGCGTAAAGCCAATTTTTCCCTACTGCAAAGGAATAAATTTTATTTAACTATCATGGTAGTTGTTAAACATTGAGAGTGTAGACACCCTCTCAATCCCAATTAAGCATCATCATTAAAACCCAACAATATTAATTAGAGTAACATGATGAGATTCACATGATAATCCAAGTACTAGATACTCAAGTTGTCCATAACCGGGGACACGGCTAACCATGATTAGTTTATACACTCTGCAGAGGTTTGCGCACTTTTCCCCACAAGACTCGATCTCCTCCGTTGGATTCTCGCACTACATGATGTTTGAGAAACGGATGACCGAGACATAGTCTTTCAGAAGCGCTAGCACCTTACGAACGGGTAGACCGTAACACCTACTTTTCCCTACATCTGCTAGTCTACCATTGTAAGAGTTCGCACGATTTAATCAACTATGCTAGAGCCCATAGTAGCTTGTGGCTGCACACGGAAGTTTCTAGTATGAATAATCTCATGATCTCTTTGAGTCTGGGTGGCAGTCCATAAAGACAACAGGCAATCGCTAGAATGCCCAGGTGCCTCAATCCACCCAGATGTGTGTTAAAGTTGCCACCTTAAATAAACCATTAAATTAGCAATCTCACATCTGTCATGGATACACTCACCCAATCCACGTCTACTAGCATAGCATGGCATAATAAGCAAACATAGAAGTAACTCCCAAAGGTTTGATAAGAAAACAGGTAATAGGTACTGCGTGTCAAAACCGGCGGATCTCGGGTAGGGGGTCCCGACTGTGCGTCAAGGCGGATGGTAACAGGAGACAAGGGACACGATGTTTTTACCCAGGTTCGGGCCCTCTCGATGGAGGTAATACCCTACTCCTGCTTGATTAATATTGATGATATGGGTAGTACAAGAGTAGATCTACCACGAGATCAAGGAGGCTAAACCCTAGAAGCTAGCCTATGGTATGATTGTTGTATATGGAGTTGATGTCCTACGGACTACAACCCTCCGGTTTATATAGACACCGGATAGGGTTAGGGTTACATAGAGTCGGTTACAATGGTAGGAGATCTTGAATATCCGCATCGCCAAGCTTGCCTTCCACGCCAAGGAAAGTCCCATCCGGACACGGGACGAAGTCTTCAATCTTGTATCTTCATAGTCCAGGAGTCCGGCTGAAGGTATAGTCCGGCTACCCGAACACCCCCTAATCCAGGACTCCCTCAGTAGCCCCCGAACCAGGCTTCAATGACGACGAGTCCGGCGCGCAGATTGTTCGGCATTGCAAGGCGGGTTCTTCTCCAAATCCTGTGTACCTGTAGGAATAATGTCCGATTTTTGTAATGTAGTGCTCCTCGGCTCCCACGCCCAATAATGGCCGTCTTCCACGTGTCAAACGAATGCGAAAAGCCAGGGCGTTTTTACATCCACACCCCTAGCCGTATAAACGAGCCGCCTATTTAACGGGATGGGGATTTAGGTCCAAACCACATCTTCTCCTCTCCGCGAGTTATCATCAGAGCGCTTCCAGCAAAGGTCCATTCCAACATGACCAGCCGTCGCAGCTCCTCCCCTCGCCCCTCCGGTCCCAAACCCGGGGACTGGGAGAGTTGCACCATCCCGCATAGCGAGTTAGTGTCGCTTCAGGCCAAGGGATTTCTCCCTCAGGCATACATGGTCCCGGTCCGAGCCGGTCTCGCCACCTACAATGGCGGAAAACAAGCGGAGAGCACCCCCAATCCTTCTAAAGGAGAGCGGGTGTGCCTCGTCCCCTATCTAATAAGGGGACTGGGATTTCCAATTCATCCATTTCTCCGCGGGCTTCTGGAGTTCTACGGCCTCCAGCTGCACAATCTCACGCCCGCCTCCGTATTACATATTGCGGGTTTCGTCGCCCTTTGCGAGCTATTTTTAGGCGTTGAGGCTCATTTCGCGCTGTGGAAGAGGTTATTCTGCCTGGTGCCCCGTTCTCAAGAGGGGTCTATATACCAAGTGGGCGGAGCCGAAGTATGGCGCATCGCCGGGACCGGATACCTATCCGGAACCCCAAAGAAGGCGTCCGAGGACTGGCCTTCGGAATGGTTTTACATAGATGACGTCCCGCTACCGGACCCTATCCGGGTCGGTCTCCCTGAGTTCAACAGTGCTCCATTGAAGAAACGCTTGAGCTGGCGTCCGCGGAGCTCTCAGAGAGAAAGCGACAGAGACGTCCTTTACCTGATGGGCCGGATAAGACTGTTGGCTCATTCCGGACTAACCATGATTGGAGTCATGGCCGCATGCATTATGCGGGGGGTGCAGCCACTTCAATATAGAGGCCACCCCATGTGGGATTTCAACGGGGAGGATGACGCCACCCGTTACGGTCGTAAGGGGCCGGCCTCAGCTGCCGCTCTAGTAAAGATCTTATCCTCTTTGTACAAGGGAGAAAAGGAGGAATTCCTCCGCGTCAACCCGCAGGCCGGATTTACTATGTACGATCCTCCAAGTTGGGTAAGTGAACAACTGCGCTTGCCCGTTTGTTTTATACTCCCACGGTTAGATATGTAGTCTAACGACTTCAATGCAGGAACTGCGACAGGTGGTAAAGGATATAAACAGCCGCCCTCCACAGCCCGAGGACCCAGAACGGTCCCTCGATCCGGACTCCGAAGAGGATCCGGACATATCGGTGGAGCTTATCGACGGGGTGTTCCATCAGCTAAGCAAGGACAATACCTTGGTAGCCATCACGGCTGATTACCCAGGGTTAATCCCGGCCTCCCAGGTGACAGAAACCGGAGTCTCATTCCCTTGAGAGAGATTCCACTCTCACGTATTCCGGTGTTTCTGACGACAACCGTGTTTTGCAGGGGAGATTTCCGAGGCAGGAGGCCGAACCTGCGGCGGCTAGCCAACGAGGGGCCGCAGGGCCCCGTGGGGCAAAAAGGAATGTAGTCCGGACTGAGATGCCGGCGCAAAGGTATAGCGCACCCTCTGTTTCCCTGGTGTTATTCTGTCAGGGCATATTAACGTTCGTGCTATCTTCAGAACGAAGAGACCTCGCCGGACTACATCCGGAGAGGTTGCCAATCGCGCCTCCACCAGCCAGGCTCCAACGTCTGGCCAGGAAGCGGAGGCGAGCACAAGGCGCGCACCGGACGCTCCTCCGACAGAGGATGCGGACAGGCTGTCTGCCACAAATTCTGAAGTGGAGAGTGCCATGAACCACAGGCGTCGCCGGACAGTTCTACGCGACGCTTGTTTCTCCCAAGAGGCTTTAGATGCCTTTAATTCGGGAGATGCGTACCTCCGTGCCGCTCAAAATGGTTTAGCCAGAGCCACGGAGCAGTATGTAAAAGACATACGGGTAAGAAAATTTTGGTCAAATATATATATACCAGTAGCCCCCGAGACTTGAAACAGTTAGAGCAACTGATTTAAGGATCATTTAATATGTAGGTTCTTACAGAGAAGAATACTGTACTGTCCCAGGAGCTGGAAAAGTGCAAGGCCCAACTAGAGGCCGCACTAGCCGCAGCAGGGGAGCCCAAAGAGACCCCCTCAGGTAAGATACACTTCGAAAGATTAGTATTGTGCGGTGTGGGTGCAAATCTGACAAATCATGTTGCAGATGGCGCCGGACTCGATCCGGAAAAGCAACAACTCTTACGCCGGCTAAAGGCCGGTGAGAGTACGTTGACAAAGGTGAGGCGAGAGAAGAATGATCTTCAGGATGCCAACACCAGGCTGGACGTCGAACTTAAAGATGTTCGTGGCCAGCTGTCGGACTCCACGAAGGAGAATCAGCGGCTTCGACGCGGCATATTTAGTAAGTGCTTGAACGAACTTTGAAAAAAGAGTTCGGCGAGGAAGTCGACTAACAGAGTAATGTCTGTAGGTATGCTCACAGGTCGTCCTGCAGAGGAGATGCCCGGTTCTACGGGTGACCTTCTTCCCGAACTCATGCAACTGCACGAGCGAATTCGGCAGGCGATGCGAGGCGTTGCCCAAGCCTTATGGCCTGCCCACTCCATGCCCGAGGGCCTTGGAGAGCTTGCGGAGAAGCTGAAGGGAGCTCGGCGGCGCTTCCGGTTGTGGAAGATATCGGCCTGCCGACAAGGCGCTAGGGAGGCCTGGGCCATGGTGAAGACCCGTTTTACGAAGTCTGACCCAAACCACATGGCCGAGGTCGGACCAGTGGGGCCTGACGGGAAGGAGATCCCTGTAAGCTTAGTATACGGCCAAGTAGAGTTGGCCGCGAAGTATTCCCAGCAGGACTGTAAATTAGACAGCCTGTTAGATGGTATAGAAGAGGAATACAATCAGTCAGAATGACTATGTAATTTTGAATTGACATGTGTAATGCCTTCTAGCCGGATTGTAGATCGTTTGTCGTTGCCGACCTTTTCGCTTCAACCTCGGGACCTGACGGTCCGGAGTGTGTCCGAATACCATAGCGGTTATATAAGAACCGGGGTATGCGTGGAGACCAGGCGTAGGGGTCATTAGTGCTTTATCAGACAAGTGCCCAACTAGTTATGTTATATTACATGGTTAGTAAGAAACATCTTCCAGAGAGAATAGTTCCGTTAGGGGTTCCTTTCGCTGGGAGGCATGCCCTAAAGTGCATGTCCGGACTGCGTAAAGACGCAGAAAAAAAGCATCTGGGGGCGCATAAAATGAGTAAAAAGATCATCTTTTATTTCACCGACCGAATATTCCCTTAAGAACGCTAGCTTTCGGCTTCACCCAGTCTGAGGTACACATCCGGCTGACCCGGCAGTAACAATCGCAGAGGTGCTCCCTTTACCGCCTAGCCGAACAATCGGGAACGTAGGGGTAAGCACAGGAGCCAGGCAACCCAGCTTGGCCAAAACTTAAGTCATATCGATGCATATAATGGTGAAGAAAAAGGTACATGCGGAAGTTTGACGCATGTGTTGGGCGTGAAGCCCGTATAAATAAGCTTCTGTTAAAGAAGCCCCCAGGTTTAATGAGCGCGAGTGGCGCGTCACTAGATGAGCCTTTAAGGGCTATAAAAGAAAAGAGGGGAAGGAGAGAAATGTAAGACAAAAATGCAAAAAATGGACAGAGGAAGGAGACGAACACAGAGTCCGGCGCTAGGCATAGAATCTTCGGAGACGGGTGGCGTTCCACGGGTTCGGCTCGAGTCGGTTATCCGACGCATCTCGCAGGCGGTACGCCCCACCAGTCAGGACTTGGTCGATTATGAATGGACCTTCCCACTTGGGCTTGAGTTTGTCCTTTTTCTTATCCGGCAGGCGTAGAACTAGTTCGCCAACATTGTAATTTTTGGCCCGTACTTCTCTGCTTTGATATCTTCGGGCCTGCTGTTGATAAAATGCGGAACGGGCTTTTGCCACGTCACGCTCCTCCTCCAAGGCGTCCAAGTTGTCCTGCCGATCGAGCTCGGCTTCTCTTTCTTCGTACATGCGCACTCTAGGTGAGTCATGAATTATGTCGCAGGGCAGAACTGCCTCTGCGCCGTACACCATAAAAAATGGTGTGTATCCGGTGGTGCGATTTGGCGTGGTCCGCAGCCCCCATAGCACGGAGTCGAGCTCCTCTACCCAGTGCGTGTTAGATTCCTTGAGGGACCGCACCAGTCTGGGTTTAATGCCGCTCATGATAAGACCATTTGCACGTTCGACCTGGCCGTTGGTTTGTGGGTGATAGACGGAAGCATAATCGAGCTTGATGCCCATGTTTTTGCACCAGAGTTTTACCTCGTCGGCGGTAAAGTTTGTACCGTTATCGGTTATGATGCTGTGGGGGACGCCATAACGGTGTACAACCCCGGATATGAAGTCTATCACAGGTCCGGATTCGGCCGTTTTAACAGGCTTGGCTTCTATCCATTTGGTGAACTTATCCACCATGACCAGTAAGTATTTTTTCCTATCGGTCCCACCTTTAAGGGGTCCGACCATGTCAAGCCCCCAGACCGCAAAAGGCCAGGTGATGGGTATAGTTTGGAGTGCGGTGGGTGGCATATGGCTTTGGTTGGCAAAAAGTTGGCAACCAGCGCATCGTTGGACTAGGTCCTGAGCGTCTGCCCGGGCCGTCGGCCAATAAAAGCCTGTACGGAAAGCCTTGCTAACAAGGGACCGAGCAGCGGCGTGGTGACCACCGAGTCGGCATGAATTTCAGCCAGAAGGTTCCGCCCTTCCTCTTCGGAGATGCACCTTTGAAGGACTCCGGTAGTGCTTTTCTTATAAAGCTCTCCCTCATGGACTCTATAGGCTTTAGATCGCCGCACTATGCAGCGGGCCTCGTTTTGGTCCTCCGGGAGTTCCTGCCTAGTAAGGTAGGCTAGGAATGGTTCTGTCCACGGGGCGATAACCGCCATTATTACGTGGGCTGAAGGTGTAATTTCATTGGCAGAGCCTCCAATTGTGTCAGATTGTTCGGCGTCGAGTGGTGCGGCTGGGTCCGGGCTGTTATTTGCGGGTTCCCCCTCCCATGCTACGGATGGCTTGAACAATCTTTCCAAAAAGATGTTGGGGGGACTGCATCGCGTTTTGCTCGATGCGTGCCAGGACGTCCGCTGCTTGATTGTTTTCTCGGGCTATATGGTGAAACTCCAGCCCTTCGAACCGAGCTGACATTTTTAGGACGGCGTTGCGGTAAGCTGCCATTTTTGGGTCCTTGGCGTCGAAGTCTCCATTTATTTGGGATATCGCGAGGTTTGAATCCCCGCGTACCTCTAGGCGCTGGATACCCATGGATACTGCTATCCGGAGACCATGTAGGAGGGCCTCATATTCGGCTGCATTGTTGGAATCCGTGTACATGATCTGGAGCACATATTGGACTGTGTCTCCTGTGGGGGACGTCAGGACGACGCCGCCCAGTCCGGCCAACATTTTGGAGCCGTCGAAATGCATAATCCAGTTTGAATATGTGCCGTACTCTTTAGGGAGCTCGGCCTCCGTCCATTCTGCGACGAAGTCGGCCAAAACTTGCGATTTAATAGCTCGCCGTGGCTTATAGGTTATATCGAACGGGAGAAGCTCGATGGCCCATTTTGCAATCCGGCCCGTTGCATCGCGGTTGTTGATAATATCGTTTAGTGGCATTCCGAGGCTACTGTTATGGAACACTCTTGAAAGTAGTGTCGTAGCTTCCGGGATGCCATGAATACCGCGTATGCAATCTTTTGATAATGCGGGTACCGTGATTTGCATGGAGTGAGGACAGTGGACACGTAGTAGACCGGCCTTTGAAGGGGGAATTTGTGTCCGTCCGTTTCCCGCTCGACAACGAGCACTGCGCTGACAACTTGGTGTGTTGCTGCAATGTACAATAACATTGGTTCGCCGGTGATTGGCGCGGCCAGGACTGGGTTTGTTGCCAATATGGCTTTTATTTCATCAAGTCCGGCCGTGGCGGCATCCGTCCACTCGAAGTGTTCGGTGCGCCGAAGGAGGCGATAAAGGGGTAGTGCCTTTTCTCCCAAGCGGGAGATGAAGCGGCTTAAAGCCGCCACGCACCCGGTTAATTTTTGTATTTGTTTAAGGTCCTTTGGGACATCCAATTGTGACAAAGCTCGGATCTTGGCTGGGTTTGCTTCAATTCCTCTACCGGATACAATGAAGCCCAAGAGCTTTCCGGCTGGAACGCCGAAGACGCATTTTTCTGGGTTGAGCTTGATGTCATATTGTCGGAGGTTATCGAATGTAAGCCTCAAGTCGTTTACTAGGGATTCGACATGTCTTGATTTGACGACCACATCATCCACATGCCTCCACTGTTTTGCCGATCTGGTTTGCCAGACATGTCTGGATCATGCGCTGATATGTTGCGCCGGCGTTTTTCAGCCCGAAGGGCATTGTGTTGAAGCAGAATGGGCCGTATGGTGTGATGAATGCTGTTGCAGCTTGGTCTGATTCTGCCATCTTGATTTGATGGTAACCGGAGTATGCGTCGAGGAAACACAACGATCGTGTCCTGCGGTGGCATCGATAATTTGATCGATGCGGGGGAGGGGGAAGGGATCCTTTGGGCAAGCCTTGTTAAGGTCTTTAAAGTCGACACACAGGCGCCAGGATTTGTCCTTCTTTGGTACCATCACCAGGTTTGCTAGCCAGTCCGGATGTTTTATGTCTCTGATGAATCCGGCCTCCAATAGCTTGGCTAGCTCCTCTCCCATAGCCTGTCTCTTGGGTTCGGAAAAACGCCGAAGGGCTTGTTTGACAGGTTTAAATCCTTTTAGGATATTTAAGCTGTGTTCGGCCAGCCTGCGTGGGATCCCTGGCATGTCTGAAGGGTGCCAGGCGAAAAGATGTCCCAGTTCTCTCGTAGGAACTCTCGTAGTGCGGCGTCTGCATCAGGGTTCAGTCGTGCCCCGATTGAAGCTGTTTTATTGGGGTCCGTTGGATGGACCTGGAATTTGACTATTTCGTCGGCTGGCTTGAAGGATGTGGATTTGGATCTCTTATCGAGTATCACATCATCCCTGTTAACCGTGGAGCGCAGCGCAGTCAGTTCCTCGGCCACTAAGGCTTCGGATAGCGCCTCAAGGGCTAATGCGGCCGTCTTGTTTTCGGCGCGGAGTGCTATGTCCGGATCACTAGCTAGAGTGATAATTCCATTCGGCCCGGGCATCTTAAGCTTCATGTACCCGTAATGGGGTATTGCTTGGAAGATTGTGAATGCTTCCCGCCCTAGTAAAGCGTGATATCCGCTCTTAAACGGGGCCACCTGAAACGTGACTTCTTCGGACCTGTAATTATCTGGCGTGCCGAACACCACATCTAGTGTGATTTTTCCTGTGCAGCGCGCTTCCCGACTGGGGATTATTCCTCTAAAGGTTGTGCTACTTCGCTCGACGCGGTTCTAGTCTATTTCCATTTTTTGAAGGGTTTCCTCATAAATGAGGTTCAGTCCGCTGCCTCCATCCATGAGCACCTTGGTGAGGCGAAAGCCATCCACTATGGGACTGAGGACCAATGCGGCTGGTGCTCGGGCTGTTCGGAATCTAGGTTCATCACTTGCGTTGAAGGTAATAGCAGTGTCGCTATGGATTTATTGTTGCAACTTGATAGACTGAGCGAGGCTGCGGAGTGTTTTCGCTCTTCTGG
>NC_053028.1:450550828-450569566 GCF_003073215.2 Triticum urartu
GTAAATTGTCAGATCTGCTAGTTCATCTTAGACTTTTGTCATTTTTGCCATGATTGTTGTGTGCATGATATGCCCATGAGTCCTATAGATGTTTTGTTAAAAATTTTGTTATCTTTCCAGAGGTGCAACCCATGCATTTTTTTGATGTGTGTGGTGATTTGTGCAAGCTTGCAAAGTGAGGCACCCCGTAAATCTGTTTTCTGGGACTTAGTAGTTTTCACCAAGTCTGGGATTATTTAGTTCATGATGCCATATGTTCATGCTATTTCCTAGTGATCCGTGCCTCTTTTGAGGATGATCAGTAAAGGAGTTTTGTTAATCTTGTTATGCTCTATTCATCCGTGTCTTTGTTTGCAATTATGGAGCAACCTAGCTTGACTCAATCGAGCTCTACTTTTGCTTCGTTGCGAATCTGGGCAGATCGTCAACTTGTTTGCGATTTTGCCGATGTTATTGTAGTTGATCCGTGCATGCTATGCAATTGTTCTTGCCATGTATAGATTGTATTTTGTGCCTTCTTAAGGGATGTATGCTTTTCTTGCCATGACTTGCACCGTAGTGAGTGCATCGAGCTCGTAAACATGCCTTCGTGAGTTATGTTTCAGCATGTCCCAGTTTTCACTAAGTCTGAAAACTGATTATGTTTTTGCTATGTTCGGGTGCTTGTTAGTATATTTTGTGATCTCTTTTGGCTCAAGGTCACTAAGGGATTTTTGTTAAGCTTGTTGAGTAGCTCCAAGCCATGTATTTCTTTGTCATGTTCAGGTCCTGTAGCATGTTTTTTTGTTGCTCCGAAGAGGGCTATATGTTCTGAAATTCCACACAAGTGTTAATTTCACTAAGTCTGAGATCTGTTTACCATTTGCGTTTTTGCCATGCTTGTTTGAACCTCCTAATGGATGAATTGGCCATAGCTCAGTGCTAGGCTTTTGTTAAGAATCTTGTGTGCATCCCTGCCATGTATTTTGTTGTCATCTTTGGATGCTGTAGCATGTTCATCTCATTACATTTAGATGCCTACTTGCTGTAAATCGCAGACCGGTGTCATTTTTGAATCGCTTGCCATTTCCAAACTGTAACTCCGATTCCAGTGTTCTTTATATCGTTTTCAAGCGATTTCATCTCATCTTTCTAGTGGCACCCTTGTAATTCTATGTTGATGCCAGGTTCATGAATTTCCTGTCACATCTTGCATTTTGCATCCCGCATAGCATATCATCTTTGCATCGTGTTGTTTGAGTTTGCACGTGGTTGATTGTATCCTTGTTGCTTGTTTGTCTTGTTTGGGTAGAGCCGGGAGACGAGTTCGCTAATGAGGAGCCCGTTGAGTTTGCTCTTGAGGATCCAGTCAACTCTGACAACTGTGCAGGCAAGATGATCATACCCTCGAAATCACTACTATCTTTGTTATGCTAGTTTGCTCGCTCTTTTGCTATGCCATTGCTACGGTGCCAACCACTTGCTTGCAAGCCTCCCAAATTGCCATGTCAAACCTCTAACCCACCATTGTCCTAGCAAACCGTTGATTGGCTATGTTACCGCTTTGCTCAGCCCCTCTTATAGCGTTGCTAGTTGCAGGTGAAGATCGGAGGCCGTTCCTTGTTGGAACATATTTTATTTACTTGTTGGGATATCATTATATTGCTATGTTATATTAATGCATATATATACTTGGTAAAGGGTGGAAGGCTCAGCCTCTCGCCTAGTGTTTTGTTCCACTCTTGCCGCCCTAGTTTCCGTCATATCGGTGTTATGTTCCCGGATTTTTGCGTTCCTTACGCGGTTGGGTTATAATGGGAACCCCTTGATAGTTCGCCTTGATTAAAGCTTTTCCAGCAATGCCCAACCTTGGTCTTACCATTTTCCACCTAGTCTCTTTTTCCCTTGGGTTTCCGGAGCCCGCGGGTCATCTTATTTTAACCCCCCCGGGCCAGTGCTCCTCTGAGTGTTGGTCCAAACTAGAGTCCTGTGCAGCGCCCCCTCGGGGAAACTCGAGGTTTGGTTTTAGTTGTATGGAGCGCTCATCTGAGTGTGGCCTGAGAAAGAGATATGTGCAGCTCCTATCGGGATTTGTCGGCACATTCGGGCGGTGTTGCTGGTCTTGTTTTAACCTGTCGAAGTGTCTTGAGTTACCGAGATACCGAGTCTAATCGGAACGTCTTGGGAGGAGGTCTATTCCTTCGTTGACCGTGAGAGCTTGTCATGGGCTAAGTTGGGACTCCCCTGCAGGGATTGAACTTTCGAAAGCCGTGCCCGTGGTTACGGGCAGATGGGAATTTGTTAATGTCCGGTTGTAGATAACTTGAACCTTAACTTAATTAAAATGAATCAACTGAGTGTGTTACCGTGATGGCCTCTTCTCGGCGGAGTCTGGGAAGTGGTCACGGTGTTGGAGTAATGTTTGCGCAGGTTGTTCTCCAGTTTCTCGCTCGTGCTTTGTCTCCTCTTCCCGCTCTCTTTTGCGAATAAGTTAGCCACCATATTTGCTAGTCGCTTGCTGCAGCTCCACTCATATTTAACCCCTTGTCATTCCTATAAGCTTAAATAGTCTTGATCGCGAGGGTGTGAGATTGCTGAGTCCCTGTGGCTCACAGATCACTATTACACCAGATGCAGGGCCTGATGATTCCGCTCCATGAGACGCGTATGAGCTTAAGTGGGAGTTCGACGAAGACTCTCAACGATACTACGTTTCCTTTGCCGATGATCAGTAGTGGTGCCCAGTTGGGGGTGATTGGGACCGTGTCGCTTGTTGGGTTCTCTTTTATTTTGGCGCCGTAGTCGGGCCATGAGTGTTTGGATGATGTAATGTTATTTATGTACTTGATTGACGTGGCGAGTGTAAGCCAACTATGTTATCTCCCCTTTTATTATTATTACATGGGATGTTGTGAAGATTGCCTAACTTGCGACATATGCCTTCAATGCGGTTATGTCTCTAAGTCGTGCCTCGACATGTGGGAGCTATAGTCGCATCGAGGGTGTTACAAGTTGGTAATCAGAGCCTTCCCCGACCTTAGGAGCCCCATTGCTTGATCGTTTTTAGCAGCCGAGTTGTGTCTAGAAAAATGTTTTGAGTCATTTAGGAATTATATATCGGAGAGCTTAGGAATTCTTTTTACTTCCCAGTCTCCTCATCGCTCTGGTAAGGCATCCTGACGTAGAGTTTTGACTCTTCTCTTCTCAAATTTCACTAAATTTTTTTAGGATCACGCGAGTATCTTGGAATCGTTCCGATGGTTTTATGATGAGAACATTGTCTTGGTGCCTCCTGTCAGGAGTTTAGTGGAAGTGTCCCGGTGAGTTGAGCTCTGAGGTGTTGTCATCATAATTTTATCGTTGCAATTCTGGAATACTTGAGATATTTTCGCCGACATCGAAAATCTCTTTTATGCAGTTCGTTGGTGAGATAACCTCGACGCCACCCAGTACTGGGGCGGGAGTTCGGGAGTATCGCCATAACTTGTATAACGGATACTTTTCGAAGGTTGAGGTAGATGGTTTCCGAAGGTTTCTTGGTTATGTGTTGAAGGATGGATACAGCTGGATGTAGGAATTGCTAGTTTGGGTGAGATATTTTGCTTCCCCTGTATCCCCAACACCTGATTGCATAACCGGAAAGGTTTGGGAGTTTCATAGGTGGGAATTCTAGTAGCTCTAGTTCTTCTTCCACGGATATTGGTTTGAGATTGGGATTTCTTACCGATTATTCGTTCTTGATCCGTACCTTGTCGATTTGTTTCTCTACCTTAAATCTACGTGGCTTCGCAATTTATGGATATGTGACCATTTCAAGAGGATTGCATTCGTTCATTTTGTTCGGATGTGAAGACTATATGTTGCAATTTTCATTCCGTTGGATTCAGCTTCAATATTTGTCTGTCAATGTGCTAATGGTGGTCAACCTCTTCAGGATGGCTCCTCCAACGTGCACGACTCCGAATCCTAATCCGCCACCACCTCCACCTCCTCCAAAGGCATGGCAAGCTGTGATGGCCGCAACCAATGCAAACACACAGCTGATCATGCAAATTCTTCAAGAGCGCAATCAAGGCAGTCATGGGAATCAAGGAAACAATCAGAGTCACTTTGCTACACTCAACCAGTTCCTTGCTAACGGGCCAAAGACATTCATCAATTGTGTTGAGGCAACCGATGCTGACGATTGGCTTGTGGATCTGTGTAAGCATTTCGAGTGCAGTAACGTCAGGCCTGAGGACTTTGTTAAGTTCGCTTCCTTCCAACTCAAAGATCAAGCTGCAGAATGGTTCCAGCAGTACAAGGACTCTAGAGGTGGACGTGTTATCACTTGGGATGATTTGCGTCGAGATTTCCGAGCTCATCATATTCCGCAGAGCGTGGTTGAAAGCAAGCGTGAGGAATTCCGCAATCTGAAGCAAGGCTCTTTGTCTGTCTATGATTACAACAAGTTGTTCCAGAAGCTCGCCCGCTTTGCCAAGCAGGACGTCCCTGATGAGAAGAGCATGATATACCAGTTCAAGGGTGGCCTCAGAGAAGAAATTCAGCTAGCTCTTGTCCTCTTCGAGCCCTTGAGATACGATGAGTTCTACAACATGGCACTGAAGCAAGAGGCTGCTCAGTTGAGATGTGATGCTTCCAAGAAGCGAGTCAGAGATGTTACTCCCTCTTCCTCTACTCAAGTGGCCAAGCAGCAGAAGTTTTGGCTTCCTCCTCCTCCGTTCCGTCAGCCGTATCAGCAGAAGAGCAAAGGTGGCAGTGGTTCTTCCCACCCACCCAACCCTGGCTCTCAGAACAAGACTTCGTCTCAAGCTCCAAGATCAAGTGCTCCGTATCACCGTCCGCTTTCAGAGGTCACGTGCAACAAGTGCCAACAGAAGGGTCACTATGCCAACAAGTGTCTCAACCAGAGGCGTCTTCCTCCTCCTCCTCCTGTCAGATCGGCAAGTACAGCTGTGGTCAAGCATAAGCCCAAGTTCTCCAAGGTCAATATGGTGAATGCAGCTCAGGCAGAGGACTCACCAGATGTGATCATGGGTAACCTTCCTGTTAATGATATTCCTGCAAAAGTTCTTTTTGACACGGGTGCATCGCATTGCTTCATTTCCAAACCTTTTGCATCAAAGTATGAGTGTGATTATCAGTATCTGCAAAGTTCCTTGCAAATTGTGTCACCGGGCAAGCATATGACAGCTAACACCAGCGTCCCGGAGGTTACTATCACATTGGGTGACTACAACTTCCTTTCTTCCCCAATTGTTCTTGGTAACTCGGATATTGATCTTATTCTCGGAATGGATTGGCTTTCTAAGAACAAGGCACATCTTGATTGTGCTGCCAGGCAGATTCAATTGACTCATTCGTCTGAGGATGTCTTTGCCGCTCGGGATAATACCATTCGTATATTTTCTCTCAATGAGAAGGGTGAATTGGATGCCATCTCTCAAATTCCAGTCGTTTGCGAATATCAAGACGTCTTTCCAGAAGAGCTCCCAGGAATGCCTCCGCACCGGCCAGTTGAATTCGTTATTGAACTTGAGCCCGGCACGGAACCTGTGTGCAAACGTCCTTACAAGCTCGGACCTGAAGAGTTGAAAGAGCTGAAGAAGCAACTCGATATGCAAGAGAAAATGGGTCTTATCCGGCCTAGTTCTTCTCCGTGGGGTTGTGGTGTTCTTTTTGTGAAGAAGAAGGATGGAACGGACCGACTTTGTGTTGATTACCGTCCAGTGAACAAGAATACCATCAAGAACAAATACCCACTTCCCAACATCAATGAGCTGTTCGAACAACTCAAAGGTGCCCAAGTATTCTCCAAGCTTGATCTCCGTATGGGTTATCACCAAATTTGCATTCGTGAAGAAGATATTCCCAAGACAGCATTCAGAACAAGCTTTGGTTCATATGAATACACTGTCATGTCTTTTGGCCTCGCCAACGCTCCTCCGATGTTCTCTCGCATTATGAACTTCATCTTCAACGCCTACACCAATGACTTCGTTTTGGTCTATCTCGACGACATTCTGGTTTTCTCGAAGAACAAGGAAGATCATGCCAAGCACTTGCGTTTGGTTCTTGATAAGCTAAGAGAACATCAGTTCTACGCCAAGTTCTCCAAGTGTGAATTTTGGCTTGATGAGGTTCTTTATCTTGGTCATATCATCTCTTCCAAGGGCATTGCCGTGAATCCTGAGAAGGTGTCTGCAATTGTGAATTGGGAACCTCCTCAGAACGTGAAGCAACTCCGCAGTTTTCTCGGTCTCGCAAGCTATTGCCGAAGATTCGTCGAAAACTATTCTAAGATCGCGAAGCCTCTCTCAAATCTTCTTCAGAAGCACGTCAAGTACGTTTGGTCTCCGGAGTGTGATATTGCTTTCAACACTTTGAAAGAGAAGTTGATCACTGCTCCAGTTCTGACTCCGCCTGATGAATCCAAGCCGTACGAGGTCTTTTGTGATGCCTCTCTCCAAGGTCTTGCCGCAGTATTGATGCAAGAGAAGAAAGTTGTTGCTTATACATCTATCCAGTTGAAGCCTAATGAGAAGAACTACCCCACTCATGATCTCGAGTTGGCGGCAGTAGTGCATGCTCTTTTGACTTGGAGACATCTTCTACTGGGAAGAAAAGTGGACATTTTCACTGATCACAAGAGTCTCAAGTACATCTTCACTCAGCCTAATCTCAACCTCAGGCAAACTCGAGGGGTTGAAATGATTCAAGAGTATAATCCGAGTATCGAGTATACTCCAGGCAAGGCCAATGTGATTGCTGACGCATTAAGCAGGAAGGCATACTGCAACAGTCTTATTCTCAAGCCTTATCAACCCGAGCTTTGTGAAGCTTTCCGCAAACTTAACCTGCAAGTTGTTCCTCAAGGTTTCCTCGCCAACCTTCAAGTCTCTCCTACCTTGGAAGACCAGATTCGCCAAGCCCAGCTTCTTGATGCTATGGTGAAAAAGGTGAAGATTGGGATTGCCAAGAGTCAGTCCAAGTACAAGTGCTACCGCCTTGATGACAAGGACACTCTCTTCTTCGAGGATCAAATTGTTGTACCCAAAGGTGAACTTCGTAAAGTGATCATGAACGAGGCTCACAATTCTCTCCTCTCCATCCACCCTGGGAGTACGAAGATGTATCAGGACCTTAAGCAAGCTTATTGGTGGACTCGAATGAAGCGCGAGATCGCTCAATTCATGAATGAATGTGATGTCTGCAGAAGAGTGAAGGCAGAACACCAAAGGCCGGCAGGTCTCCTCCAACCTCTTGCCATTCCAGAATGGAAGTTTGACCACATTGAAATGGACTTCGTGACTGGGTTTCCAAAGTCCAAGCGTGGCAATGATGCTATATTTGTTGTCATCGACAAACTCACCAAAGTGGCTCACTTTCTGCCTATCAAAGAGTCGATCACTACAGCTCAATTGGCGGAACTCTATACCTCTCATATTGTCTCTCTCCACAGTATTCCTCAAGTGGTCTCTTCAGACCGTGGCAGCATCTTTACCTCGAAGTTTTGGGATTCTTTCCAGAAGGCCATGGGCACAAACATCCGCTTCAGCACAGCTTTCCATCCTCAAACAAGCGGTCAAGTCGAGCGTGTCAACCAGATTCTTAAAGATATGCTCAGGCTTGTGTGATCTCCTTCGGCATGAAGTGGGAGGATTGTCTTCCTTATGCTGAATTCTCCTACAACAACAGTTTTCAAGCAAGTTCGGGCAAGGTCCCTTTTGAAATTCTGTATGGCAGGAAGTGTCATACCCCTCTCAACTGGTCTGAAACCAGTGAACGTCAGCTTTTGGGTAATGACTTAATCACAGAAGCAGAAGAAATGTGCAAAGTCATTCGTGATAACCTCAAAGCAGCCCAATCCCGCCAGAAGAGCTACTATGATAGTAAGCACCGTGATTTGGCTTTCGAGATCGGAGATCATGTTTACCTCCGTGTCTCTCCTATGAAAGGTACTCGTCGCTTCGGTATCAAAGAGAAGCTTGCCCCTAGATTCGTGGGACCTTTCAAGATTGTTAGCAAGAGAGGCGACCTCGCCTATCAACTTGAGCTTCCTTCAAACTTTGCAAATGTTCATGACGTGTTCCATGTCTCTCAGCTTCGAAAGTGCTTCAAGACTCCTGACCGCACCATCAACTTCGAGGACATTGAGCTCCAAGAAGATCTCTCCTATCATGAGCACCCAGTTGCTATTCTTCAAGAGACTGAACGCAAGACTCGCAACAAGTCAATCAAATTTCTCAAAGTCAAGTGGTCACACCATTCCGACCGTGAAGCTACCTGGGAACGTGAGGATCACCTCCGTTCTGAGTACCCGGCGTTCTTTCAGTCCTAGATCTCGGGACGAGATCCTTTTGTAATGGTGGAGTGTTGTAACACCCCGGATGTAACTTTCCCAATTTGTACTCCAACTCTTGCCGTTTCCGGTGTTAAGTTATATTTATTTCTCGGGTTCGGGTCTTTGTCTCCGTGTGTTGTTGTCTTTGTCATGCATCTCATATCATGTCATCATGTGCATTGCATTTGCATACGTGTTCGTCTCATGCATTCGAGCATTTTTCCCGTTGTCCGTTTTGCATTCCGGCGCTTCGTTCTCCTCCGGTGGTCATTTCTAGCTTTCTTTTGTGTGTGGGGATTAAAAATTTCCGGATTGGACCGATACTTGCCAAGCGGCCTTGGTTTACTACCGGTAGACCGCCTGTCAAGTTTCGTGCTATTTGGACTTCGTTTGATACTCCAACGGTTAACCGAGGAACCGAAAAGGCCTCGTGTGTGTTGTAGTCGAACACCCCTCCAATTTGTCCCAAAACCCACCAAACTCTTCTCCATGTCCTAGAGCATTCGATCATGATCGCGTGGCCGAAAACCGCACCTCATTAGGACTCTCCTAGCTCCCTCTATGCCTATATAAACACCCCCATTCCAAATTCTGGATCCCCCTCGTCCCTAACCCTAAAAAAACCCAGGTCCGCCACTCCGGACGTGTCCGGGCGGAGCCGGACAACGTCCGCCACCACCGCCGCCCACCTAGGACGCGCCACGTGGTGCCCGGCGCCCTCCGCCGCCGCGGCCCGCAGAGGCCCGAGGCCGGCCCTCCCGCGCCGCCTCCCGGGCCGCGCCCCGAGCCGCCGTCCTCCTCCACACGCCGCCGCCGCCGCCCGCAGCCGCCTCCGCCTCCGCCCGCAGCTGCCGGCCGCCGCCGCTCGCTCCGTCGCGGTCGTGACGCCGCGCCGCGCCGCCCCCTCGCCCCGTCCGGCCCCTGCTCCGGCCTGGCCACCGGCGACCTCGCCGGATCCGGCAACCCCAACCCCGGCCGCCGCCGTCCTCGACTTCCCCGGCGAGCCGTGCCGCCGTCCTCGGGTTCCGTGCCGTGAACAGTAAACCCTAGATCCAGATCTGGGGTAGTTTTTTTCACTAAGTCCTGGATATTTTTAGTTCATATGCTCATGTTCGCGGCCCCGTAACTTTGCATCCGTAGCTCCGATTTGGGCATATAGCATATCAAATTGTTCACCTCAGAGAGTACATCATTTCATTCCATTGCATAATTTTCATTTGAGTTCATATTGATGCCAGAAATGCTGTTAGAAGAGGGATAATTGAGTTAATTGTCAGATCTGCTACTCCGTTTAGCACTTTTGTCATTTTTGCCATGATTATTGTGTGCATGATATGCCCGTGAGTTCCTCATATGTTTTGTTAAGGGTTTTGTCATCTCTCCAGAGGTGCAACCCATGTATTTTTAGGATGTGTGTGCTGACTTGTGCAACCTTGCAAAGTGGTGCACTTGCTAATTCTGTTTTCAGGGAATTAGTAATTTCACCAAGTCTGGGATTATTTAGTTCATGATGCCATATGTTCATGTTGTTTCCTAGTGATCCGTGCCTCTTTTGAGGATGATCAGTAAAGGAGTTTTGTTAATCTTGTTATGCTCTATCCATCCGTGTCTTTGTTTGCAATTATGGAGCAACCTAGCTTGACTCAATCGAGCTCTACTTTTGCTTCGTTGCGAATCTGGGCAGATCGTCAACTTGTTTGCGATTTTGCCGATGTTATTGTAGTTGATCCGTGCATGCTATGCAATTGTTCTTGCCATGTATAGATTGTATTTTGTGCCTTATTAAGGGATGTATGCTTTTCTTGCCATGACTTGCACCGTAGTGAGTGCATCGAGCTCGTAAACATGCCTTCGTGAGTTATGTTTCAGCATGTCCCAGTTTTCACTAAGTCTGAAAACTGATTATGTTTTTGCTATGTTCGGGTGCTTGTTAGTATATTTTGTGATCCCTTTTGGCTCAAGGTCACTAAGGGACTTTTGTTAAGCTATATTTTGTGATCCGAAGAGGGCTATATGGTCTGAAATTCCACACAAGTGTTAATTTCACTAAGTCTGAGATCTGTTTACCATTTGCATTTTTGCCATGCTTGTTCGAACCTCCTAATGGATGAATTGGCCATAGATCAGTGCTAGACTTCTGTTAACAATCTTGTGTGCATCCCTGCCATGTATTTTGTTGTCATCTCTGGATGCTGTAGCATGTTCATCTCATTACATTTAGATGCCTACTTGCTGTAAATCGCAGACCGGTGTCATTTTTGAAACGCTTGCCATTTCCAAACCGTAACTCCGATTCCAGCGTTCTTTATATAGTTTTCAAGCGATTTCATCTCATCTTTCCAGTGGCACCCTTGGAATTCCAAGTTGAGGCCAGGTTCATGAATTTCCTGTCACATCTTGCATTTTGCATCCCGCATAGCATATCATCATTGCATCATATTGCTTGGTTTGCACGTGGTTGATTGTATCCTTGTTGCTTGTTTGTCTTGTTTGGGTAGAGCCGGGAGACGAGTTCGCTAACGAGGAGCCCGTTGAGTTTCCTTCGAGGATCCACTCAACTCTGACAACTGTGCAGGCAAGATGATCATACCCTCAAAATCACTACTATCTTTGCTATGCTAGTTTGCTCGCTCTTTTGCTATGCCATTGCTACGATGCCAACCACTTAATTGCAAGCCTCCCAAATTGCCATGTCAAACCTCTAACCCACCATGTCCTAGCAAACCATTGATTGGCTATGTTACCGCTTTGCTCAGCCCCTCTTATAGCGTTGCTAGTTGCAGGTGAAGATCGGAGGCCGTTCCTTGTTGGAACATATTTTATTTACTTGTTGAGATATCATTATATTGCTATGTTATATTAATGCATATATATACTTGGTAAAGGGTGGAAGGCTCAGCCTCTCGCCTAGTGTTTTGTTCCACTCTTGCCGCCCTAGTTACCGTCATATCGGTGTTATGTTCCCGGATTTTGCGTTCCTTACGCGGTTGGGTTATAATGGGAACCCCTTGACAGTTCGCCTTGATTAAAGCTTTTCCAGCAATGCCCAACCTTGGTCTTACCATTTGCCACCTAGCCTCTTTTTCCCTTGGGTTCCGCAGACCACGGGTCATCTTATTTTAACCCCCCCGGGCCAGTGCTCCTCTGAGTGTTGGTCCAACCGAGTACACTGCAGCGCCACCTCGGGGAAACTCGAGGGTTGGTTTTACTCGTAGGAGCGCTCATCTGACTGTGCCTGAGAAAGAGATATGTGCAGCTCCTATCGGGATTTGTCGGCACATTCGGGCGGTGTTGCTGGTCTTGTTTTAACCTGTCGAAGTGTCTTGAGTTACCGAGATACCGAGTCTAATCGGAACGTCTTGGGAGGAGGTCTATTCCTTCGTTGACCATGAGAGCTTGTCATGGGCTAAGTTGGGACTCCCCTGCAGGGATTGAACTTTCGAAAGCCGTGCCCGCGGTTACGGGCAGATGGGAATTTGTTAATGTCCGGTTGTAGATAACTTGAACCTTAACTTAATTAAAATGAATCAACTGAGCGTGTTACCGTGATGCCCTCTTCTCGGCGGAGTACGGGAAGTGGACACGGTGTTGGAGTAATGTTTGCCCAGGTTGCTCTCTAGTTTCTCGCTCGCGCTTTGCCTCCTCTTCTCGCTCTCTTTTGCGAATAAGTTAGCCACCATACTTGCTAGTCGCTTGCTACAGCTCCACTCATATTTTACCTTGCCTTACCTATAAGCTTAAATAGTCTTGATCGCGAGGGTGCGAGATTGCTGAGTCCCTGTGGCTCACAGATTACTATTACACCAGATGCAGGGCCTGATGATTCCGCTCCAGGAGACGCGTATGAGCTCAAGTGGGAGTTCGACGAAGACTCTCAACGTTACTATGTTTCCTTTCCCGATGATCAGTAGTGGTGCCCAGTTGGGGGTGATTGGGACCGTGTCGCATGTTGGGTTCTCTTTTATTTTGGCGCCGTAGTCGGGCCATGAGTGTTTGGATGATGTAATGTTATTTATGTACTTGATTGACGTGGCGAGTGTAAGCCAACTATGTATCTCCCCTTTTATTCATATTACATGGGATGTTGTGAAGATTGCCTAACTTGCGACATATGCCTTCAATGCGATTATGTCTCTAAGTCGTGCCTCGACATGTGGGAGCTATAGTCGCATCGAGGGTGTTACAAGTTGGTAATCAGAGCCTTCCCCGACCTTAGGAGCCCCATTGCTTGATCGTTTTTAGTGGCCGAGTTGTGTCTAGAAAAATGTTTTGAGTCTTTTAGGAATTATATATCGGAGAGCTTAGGAATTCTTTTTACTTCCCAGTCTCCTCATCGCTCTGGTAAGGCATCCTGACGTAGAGTTTTGACTCTTCTCTTCTCAAATTTCACTAAATTTTTTTTTAGGATCACGCGGGTATCTTGGAATCGTTCCGATGGTTTTATGATGAGAACATTGTCTTGGTGCCTCCTGTCAGGGGTTTAGTGGAAGTGTCCCGGGGAGTTGAGCTCTGAGGTGTTGTCATCATAATTTTATCGTTGCAGTTCTGGAATACTTGATTTTATTACGCCGACATCGAAAATCTCTTTTATGTAGTTCGTTGGTGAGATAACCTCGACGCCACCCAGTACTGGGGCGGGAGTTCGGGAGTATCGCCATAACTTGTATAACGGATGCTTTTCGAAGGTTGAGGTAGATGGTTTCCGAAGGTTTCTTGGTTATGTGTTGAAGGATGGATACAGCTGGATGTAGGATTTGCTAGTTTGGGTGAGATATTATGCTTCCCCTGTATCCCCAACACCTGATTGCATAACCGGAAAGGTTCGGAAGTTTCATAGGTGGGAATTCTAGTAGCTCTAGTTCTTCTTCCACGGATATTGGTTTGAGATTGGGATTTCTTACCGATTATTCGTTCTTGATCCGTACCTTGTTGATTTATTTCTCTACCTTAATTCTACGTGGCTTCTCAATTTATGGATATGTGACCATTTCAAGAGGAATGCATTTGTTCATTTTGTTCGGATGTGAAGACTATATGTTGCAATTTTCATTCCGTTGGATTCAGCTTCAATATTTGTCTATCAATGTGCTAATGGTGGTCAACCTCTTCAGGATGGCTCCTCCAACGCGCACGACTCCGAATCCTGATCCGCCACCACCTCCACCTCCTCCGGAGGCATGGCAAGCTGTGATGGCCGCAACCAATGCAAACACACAGCTGATCATGCAAATTCTTCAAGAGCGCAATCAAGGCAGTCATGGGAATCAAGGCAGCAATCAGAGTCACTTTGCTACACTCAACCAGTTCCTTGCTAACGGGCCAAAGACTTTCAGCAATTGTGTTGAGGCAACCGATGCTGACGATTGGCTTGTGGATCTGTGTAAGCATTTCGAGTGCAGTAACGTCAGGCCTGAGGACTTTGTTAAGTTCGCTTCCTTCCAACTCAAAGATCAAGCTGCAGAATGGTTCCAGCAGTACAAGGACTCCAGAGGTGGACGTGTTATCACTTGGGATGATTTCCATCGAGATTTCCGAGCTCATCATATTCCCCAGAGCGTGGTTGAAAGCAAGCGTGAGGAATTCCGCAATCTGAAGCAAGGCTCTTTGTCTGTCTATGACTACAACAAGTTGTTCCAAAAGCTCGCCCGCTTTGCCAAGCAGGACGTCCCTGATGAGAAGAGCATGATATATCAGTTCAGGGGTGGTCTCAGAGAAGAAATTCAGCTAGCTCTTGTCCTCTTCGAGCCCTTGAGATACGATGAGTTCTACAACATGGCACTGAAGCAAGAGGCTGCTCAATTGAGGTGTGATGCTTCCAAGAAGCGAGCCAGAGATGTTACTCCTTCTTCCTCTACTCAACTGGCCAAGCAGCAGAAGTTTTGGCTTCCTCCTCCTCCATTCCATCAGCCGTATCAGCAGAAGAGCAAAGGTGGCAGTGGTTCTTCCCACCCACCCAACCCTGGCTTTCAGAACAAGACTTCGTCCCAAGCTCCAAGATCGAGTGCTCCGTATCACCGTCCGCTTTCAGAGGTCACGTGCAACAAGTGCCAACAGAACGGTCACTATGCCAACAAGTGTCTCAACCAGAGGCGTCTTCCTCCTCCTCCTCCTGTCAGATCGGCAAGTACAGCTATGGTCAAGCATAACCCCAAGCATGCCAAGGTCAATTTGATGAATGCAGCTCAGGCAGAGGACTCGTCAGATGTGATCATGGGTAACCTTCCTGTTAATGATATTCCTGCAAAAGTTCTTTTTGACACCGGTGCATCGCATTCCTTCATCTCAAGACCGTTTACAAAAAAGCACAATGTGGATACCAAGATTTGCCAAGTCATGCAGTTGTCTCTCCCGGCAAGCGCATGAAGGCTAACTCCATCGCTCCCGATATCTCTATCACATTGGGTCACTACAAGTTCTCGCTTCTCCAACGGTTCTCGGTAACTCGGATATTGATCTTATTCTCGGAATGGATTGGCTTTCTAAGCACAAGGCCCAGATTGATTGTGCAGCCAGGCAGATTCAATTGACTCATTCGTCTAAGGATGTAATTGTCTTTGCCGCTCGTGATGATACTATCCATCTGTTTTCTCTCAATGAGAAGGGTGAATTGGATGCCATCTCGCAAATTCCAGTCGTTTGCGAATATCAAGACGTCTTTCCAGAAGAGCTCCCAGGAATGCCTCCGCACCGGCCAGTTGAATCCGTTATTGATCTTGAGCCTGGCACGGAACCTGTGTGCAAACGTCCTTACAAGCTCGGACCAGAAGAGTTGAAGGAGCTGAAGAAGCAACTCGATAAGCAGGAAAAATGGGTCTCATCCAGCCTAGTTCTTCTCCGTGAGGCTCTGGTGTTCTTTTTGTGAAGAAGAAGGATGGAACGGACCGACTTTGTGTTGATTACCATCCAGTGAACAAGAAGACCATCAAGAACAAATACCCACTTCCCAACATCAATGAGCTGTTCGAACAACTCAAAGGTGCCCAAGTATTCTCCAAGCTGGATCTCCATATGGGCTATCACCAGATTCGCATTCGTGAAGAAGATATTCCCAAGACAGCATTCAGAACAAGCTTTGGTTCATATGAATACACTGTCATGTCTTTTGGCCTCGCCAACGCTCCTCCGACATTATCTCGCACGATGAACTACATCTTCAACGCCTACACCAATGACTTCGTTTTGGTCTATCTCGACGACATTCTGGTTTTCTCCAAAAACAAGGAAGATCATGCCAAACACTTGCATTTGGTTCTTCATAAGCTCAGGGAACATCAGTTCTACGCCAAGTTCTCCAAGTGTGAATTTTGGCTCGATGAGGTCCTTTATCTTGGTCATATCATCTCTGCCAAGGGCATTACCGTGAATCCTGAGAAGGTGTCCGCAATTGTGAATTGGGAACCTCCTCAGAACGTGAAGCAACTCCGCAGCTTCCTCGGTCTCACAAGCTATTGCCGAAGATTCGTTAAAAACTTTTCTAAGATCGCGAAGCCTCTCTCAAATCTTCTTCAGAAGCACGTCAAGTACGTTTGGTCTCCAGAGTGTGATATTGCTTTCAACACTTTGAAAGAGAAATTGATCACTGCTCCAGTTCTGACTCCACCTGATGAATCCAAGCCATACAAGGTCATTTGTGATGCCTCTCTCCAAGGTCTTGGCGCAGTATCGATGCAAGAGAAGAAAGTTGTTGCTTATACATCTCGCCAGTTGAAGCCTAATGAGAAAAACTACCCCACTCATGATCTCGAGTTGGCGGCAGTTGTGCATGCTCTTTTGACTTGGAGACATCTTCTATTGGGAAGAAAAGTGGACATTTCACTGATCACAAGAGTCTCAAGTACATCTTCACTCAGCCTAATCTCAACCTCAGGAAAACTCGATGGGTCGAAATGATTCAAGAGTATAATCCGAGTATCGAGTATACTCCAGGCAAGGCCAATGTGATTGATGACGCTTTGAGCAGAAAGGCCTACTGCAACAGTCGGATTCTTAAGCCTTATCAACCCGAGCTTTGTGAAGCTTTCCGCAAACTTAATCTGCAAGGTGTTCCTCAAGGTTTCCTCGCCAACCTTCAAGTATCTCCTACCTTAGAAGACCAGATTCGCCAAGCCCAACTTCTTAATGCTATGGTGAAAAAGGTGAAGATTGGGATTGCCAAGAGTCAGTCCAAGTACAAGTGCTACCGCCTTGATGACAAGGACACTCTCTTCTTCGAGGATCGAATTGTGGTACCCAAAGGTGAACTTCGTAAAGTGATCATGAACGAGGCTCACAATTCTCTCCTCTCCATCCACCCTGGGAGCACGAAGATGTATCAGGACCTCAAGCAAGCTTATTGGTGGACTCGAATGAAGCGCGAGATCGCTCAATTCATGAATGAATGTGATGTCTACAGAAGAGTGAAGGCAGAACACCAAAGGCCAGCAGGTCTCCTCCAACCTCTTGCCATTCCAGAATGGAAGTTTGACCACATTGAAATGGACTTCATGACTGGGTTTCCAAAGTCCAAGCATGGCAATGATGCTATATTTGTTGTCATCGACAAACTCACCAAAGTGGCTCACTTTCTGCCTATCAAAGAGTCGATCACTGCAGCTCAATTGGCGGAACTCTATACCTCTCGTATTGTCTCTCTTCACGGTATTCCTCAAGTGATCTCTTCAGACCGTGGCAGCATCTTTACCTTGAAGTTTTGGGATTCTTTCCAGAAGGCCATGGGCACTAACATCCGCTTCAGCACAGCTTTCCATCCTCAAACAAGCGGTCAAGTCGATCGTGTCAACCAGATTCTTGAAGATATGCTCAGGGCTTGTGTGATCTCCTTCGGCATGAAGTGGGAGGATTGTCTTCCTTATGCTGAATTCTCCTACAACAACAGTTTTCAAGCAAGTTCGGGCAAGGCCCCATTTTAAATTCTGTATGGCAGGAAGTGTCGTACCCCTCTCAACTGGTCTGAAACCGGTGAACGTTAGCTTTTGGGTAATGACTTAATCACAGAGGCAGAAGAAATGTGCAAAGTCATTCGAGATAACCTCAAAGCAGCCCAATCCCGCCAGAAGAGCTACTATGATAGTAAGCACCGTGATTTGGCTTTCAAGATCGGAGATCATGTTTACCTCCGTGTCTCTCCTATGAAAGGTACTCGTCGCTTCGGTATCAAAGGGAAGGTTGCCCCCAGATACGTGGGACCTTTCAAGATTGTCAGCAAGAGAGGCGACCTCGCCTATCAACTCGAGCTTCCTTCAAACTTTGCAAATGTTCATGACATGTTCCATGTCTCTCAGCTTCGAAAGTGCTTCAAGACTCCTGACCGCACCATCAACTTCGAGGACATTGAGCTCCAAGAAGATCTCTCTTATCATGAGCACCCAGTTGCTATTCTTGAAGAGACTGAACGCAAGACTCGCAACAAGTCAATCAAATTTCTCAAAGTCAAGTGGTCACACCTTTCCGACTGTGAAGCTACCTGGGAACGCGAGGATCACCTCCATTCTGAGTACCCGACGTTCTTTCAGTCCTAGATCTCGGGACGAGATCCTTTCGTAGTGGTGGAGTGTTGTAACACCCCGGATGTAACTTTCCCTTTTTGTACTCCAACTCTTGCCGTTTCCGGCGTTAAGTTATATTTATTTCCTCGGGTTCGGGTTTTGCCTCCGTGTGTTGTTGTCGTTGTCATGCATCTCATATCATGTCATCATGTGCATTGCATTTTCCTACATGTTCATCTCATGCATTCGAGCATTTTCCCCGTTGTCCGTTTTGCATTCCGGCGCTTCGTTCTCCTCCGGTGGTCATTTCTAGCTTTCTTTTGTGTGTGGGGATTAAAAATTTCCGGATTGGACCGATACTTGCCAAGCGGCCTTGGTTTACTACCGGTAGACCGCCTGTCAAGTTTCGTGCTATTTGGACTTCGTTTGATACTCCAACGGTTAACCGAGGAACCGAAAAGGCCTCGTGTGTGTTGTAGTCGAACACCCCTCCAATTTGTCCCAAAACCCACCAAACTCTTCTCCATGTCCTAGAGCATTCGATCATGATCGCGTGGCCGAAAACCGCACCTCATTAGGACTCTCCTAGCTCCCTCTATGCCTATATAAACACCCCCATTCCAAATTCTGGATCCCCCTCGTCCCTAACCCTAAAAAAACCCAGGTCCGCCACTCCGGACGTGTCCGGGCGGAGCCGGACAACGTCCGCCACCACCGCCGCCCACCTAGGACGCGCCACGTGGTGCCCGGCGCCCTCCGCCGCCGCGGCCCGCAGAGGCCCGAGGCCGGCCCTCCCGCGCCGCCTCCCGGGCCGCGCCCCGAGCCGCCGTCCTCCTCCACACGCCGCCGCCGCCGCCCGCAGCCGCCTCCGCCTCCGCCCGCAGCTGCCGGCCGCCGCCGCTCGCTCCGTCGCGGTCGTGACGCCGCGCC
>NC_053028.1:450570566-450580984 GCF_003073215.2 Triticum urartu
GTGCTATTATTCATGGTGATTATTTTCTTGTTTTCTGTTGACTGAACACAACAATGATTTACATTACATTGTTGTAAGTAGGCAAGGGTCAATCTGGATAGTCATGACAAGCAAAGCTTTCTTGCGCTTTTCAAGGAAGCATTGCAGCAGTATGAGTGTCACCTGAGGAAATCACACTTTGATGGCAAGTCTATAAATGAATTTCTGGTGATGTCTCCCATGCTAAATTTAGAAGACATTGAATGGAAAAACCTTGGTATGCACTGGTCTCGTTCCTAGGATGAGGTACAGACTATGATATCACATGAAAACTTAAACTTCTAATTTTTCACGTGTGCCTTACAGATCTCTTTTGCAGGAAATCCGCTCGAAGAAGAATTCCAGTTTGCAAAGGACGACAGGATATCGCAAATATGTTGCCCGCTGCTTTGCTCTTGTTAGTACCTGTTGTCATGTATCACTGTACTTGGATTCATACCTGGTTCATTATGTGACAGCAGTATGCATGATAGCTTGCTTATCAATTGTTCGCTCCAAGTTATCAGATCTTTATTAACGGTTACATCAATGTAGAATAGACCCAATGCCAATGAAAAATTTTAGCTTCGCATTGTTCTTGTAAGTACTTGGTGTCCTTTATCAGTGTACTTATGTTGACAGCTAGTTGTTCATTTACCATCACTCTGCGGCTTATGTTCCTTTGCCCTCCATTTTCTACACATCAGATCTATATTTACTCTCACCATAAGGTTGGATAACACCAATGGTATTGAGAAGTTTAGCTTTGCATTGCTCTTGGTTGTACCTTTTGCCTGTATCGATGTACTTACATTTATAGCTACTTGGTTATGTAGCATCACTCTTCATCTTATCTTAAATATTCTCCATTATTTCTTATATTATCACATCTATATTTACTGTTAACAAAATGTAGAATAAAGGCAATGCTTATGAAGAAGATTATGTGGTAACCTTCTTGAATTACCCCCCCCCATTAGTATGGACAATGGATTTATAGAGCCGGTCTTCACCACTAATGTAAGTTTGTCCTTCTCAAGCCTTTAAACTTTGTTGTGTATATTTGGTTACGCATGACTGCAACAGCTGTTTATTTTTGGTGTTTGCATCAAATTGCATGTTTAAAGTTAATTATGAATTTCATAAACAAAATTTTGTCCTTCTCAATTTAAGTTTTCAGTTGTACAACCAAGTTCCTTCTTCATACCATGTAATTTAAGCTATATAGAGCAAGTGATCTTCTGCATCTATGCTTCTGTTCTTGATCTGTAATCCAGTGGTGTGGTGAAACTACGCACTACAGCACAATGACATATTCTGCAATGTCTTAACTATGAACAATGTCATATCATTCTACTATTATTTAAACCGTCTCTTTATTTGCCAATATGAAATGGGATAAATTGACAACACAATAACCATTGATACTTATGAGTTCTTGATGTGTAATCCAGTGGTTTCGTGAAGCTGCCAACTCCTTCACAATGTCATTTCCTGCCATGTCTTAACCTGAACAAGACCATATTGTGTTAATGCTATTTTAACTGTGTCACTTTATTCGCCAATAAGAAATGTGATGAATTGTTAGCACTGATACTTATATGTGCAAAACCTGTCATATGTCTGCTTGTTTCTCTTTCAGAGTGAGGAGGATATAAGCGTCAAACAAGCGCAGTCTCATCAGCTTGCTCAGCTGCTTGCGCTGCAGCTCCCGAGTAGTGCTAACCTTTCTTGAACTCTATTGAAGTGTTGTCGGTTTTGTATATTATTTTGTCGGTGTGTTTATTTGCACTATTAGCGATCTTCGATGCCCAGTGTATGTAATCTGCTGTCTGCTTGTGCTTTATTATCATAGTGGCGAACTTTGATGCCCAGTGGATGTAATATGCCGTAATTTCTTTATTGTATAGTCTAGGTTTTTTCTTATTCACTATGTTATGGTTATTTTACTGTATATATATCTTGTCTTCGCTCCATGAAAAGTAAACCGTCCAAACCGTAAAATTACGGTACATAATCGACCGTCATGCAAATCACTATGTATGGGCCGCATCATGGGCCCAGTCATCTTGGTCCCTTAACAGGCCTAAATGAAACTGGGCCACTAGTAGTTTCGGGCCTTTAATAGGCCGAGTAAACCGCCGGCCCTATTTTGGAAAGAAAATTCAATGGGCTCTTAGTAGGCTGAAAAGTAGGTTGGGCCTGAAATGTGTCGAACAGCTCACGGGCCGACAACAAGCCAAAATAGACCCCCGCCCATGATTGTGCCAATCACATCATGGGCCGTTAACAGGCCAAAATTGTCTCTGTCCTTGTTTGGCCCAATCAGATTATCGACTGTGAGCAGGCCGGATGCAAAGCGGGCCATAGTTAGGCCCAACTATATGACGGGCTTTTAACTAGCCGATATAAATATAGGGCTGAAATGTTAAACGGGCCTTTAACATGCCGAAACTAATATCAGGCCGTACTATTAACTAGGCTTTTAGCAAACCGAAATCCCAATTGGGCCTCAAGTGGGCCCAAAAGCACAGAGCCCAATTGAGGGGCTGAATATGATATGTGTCATAATTAGCCCAAAGAATGAAGGCTCTTAATGGGTCAGATCTGATATGGGCCATAATATGGCCCAGAACATGATATGCTATTAACGGGAGGGATCTCCTATGGGCCCTTATTAGGCCCAGAACATGGCAGGCTGTTAATGGACAAAATCAAATATGGGCCGACGTTTGGCCCAAAACATGGCAGCTTGTTAACCGATCGGCCGACTAGTGTCTTCAAAATCTTGTGGGCCTTTAGCTGGGCCGGCCCATTATGGTCTGCAAAATCTTGTGGGCCTTTAGCTGGGCCGGCCCATTATGGTCTGCAAAATCTTGTGGGCCTTTAGCTGCGTCGGCCCATTATGGTCTGCAAAATCTTGTGGGCCTTTAGTCGGGCCGACCCATTTAATCTTTATGGGCCACTTTTGGGTTGGTCCACGTGTCAACCTATCATAGGCGCATCTCGCCCATTGGATGTGCGGAGCTAACACGTGGTTCCGTCGGCCAATGAGAATTTTACATGTGGAAAATTGCCATTGATCGTGGCTGTTAGCAGGTTATCAGATCCAAAACCAGACCCGATAGCTTAACGACGACCCGTTACGGTGGATGCCACGTGTCGGTTACCCTTGATGAAAGCACTTCCATGACACAACATTTATCATCATGGAAGTGAACACTCCGGTGATGATAATTTTGGTATTGTCATGGAACACTTCTACGATAGCACGAGTATGACTATCTGGATTCTGTCATAAAATCATCATGGATGTACATGCATGACAGAAAACGTGACCTACTGTGACAAACACTTATCATCACGAAAGTGTATTTTTTTTGTAGTGGTTGGCCACATCTTCGTCCATATAACCATTGCAAGTTGGAGTTTCGGTCTAAACAGTGCATGTTTCTTGGTTATGGTTTTTTTCATAAAGGGTACAAGTTTCTTCATGTTCCCTCTAACCACATCTACACTTCTCGTGGTGTGGTGTTTGATGAGAATATTGTTCCTTTTTCCGCACTTCCTGTCACTCACTCCCACTTCACCTCAAAATCTGCTTTACCTTTGCCTGGTCAATTTGTAGATGCTGCATATACCCCCCTGTTGCTACCTAACCATGGTGCAGGTATTGGGCGAGGAGCACGCCTCGAGCTTCTCAATGAGCAGCCGCCGTGTTCCCTCGAGCGTCTGATGATGGGTGTGCACGGGACATCGATCAGGGTTGCATGCCCCATGCACCCGCTCGTGATGCCTCCCCGTCACCTGGCTCACCGATGGAGCTGGGGCCGCCCCCTGCCTCTTCGGCCCAACATGGGCCTGACCCGACGCCCACATCGGTCGAGGCGGCCGAGCCCTGTCCCCTTCGGCCCCGCGTGGGCCTAGCCCGATGCCCGCATTGGCCGAGCCGGCCTCCGCCCCATCCTCGCCAGGCCATTTGCCTGGCCCGGTCGAATCTGTCCTGCTGCCATACGTGTCACCGGTGCATGTGGCTTCTGAGCCTAGGGAGCGGTCTGCATCATCATTGCCATCTTCATCGACTTCGTCTCTGACGCCATCTCCGCCACCTACTGATGTTCTGCGTCCTCGTACGCGTAGTCAGAGTGGTATTGTTCAGTCGAAGGAGCGCATTAATGGCATGGTCGCGTGGATTGCGGCGTGTGTGGCATAGGCAGATGCTGACCCGACTGTCGAGCCTCGGCATTTTCAGGTGGCTCTTCAGATTCCTCATTAGCGCAGTGCCATGGAGCAGGAGTTTCATGCCCTACATAGGAACGATACTTGGCACTTGGTTCCTGATATGTCCATTTTGCATCATGTTTTCTTACTGTTATTTATAATGTTTTTATCCATAATAATTCTTTTTGGAGTAATTCTAATGCCTTTTCTCTCATAATTTACAAGGAACACACCAAGAGGGAGAACTCTGGCAGCTGGAAATCTGGAGTTGGAAAAGCTATGTCATGCCACCTATTCTGCACAACTCCAAATGAGCTGAAACTTTACAGAGATTTTTTATGAATTATTTGAGCAATATTGGAGCCAATAAACACCAGAGGGAGGCCACCAGGTGAGCACAACCCACCTGGGCGCGCCAGGCCCCCCAGGCGCGCCCTGGTGGGTTGTGGCCTCCTCGGCCCACCTCTGGTGCCCATCTTCTGGTATATAAGTGGTTTTGACCTAGAAAAAACCAGGAGAGGACTTTCGGGACAAAGTGTTGCCGCCTCGAGGCGGAACTTGGGCAGGAGCACTTTTGCCCTCCGGCGGAGCGATTCTACTGGGGGAACTTCCCTCCCGGAGGAGGAAATCATCGTCATCATCATCACCAACAACTCTTCCATCTTGGGGAAGTCAATCTCCATCAACATCTTCACCAGCACCATCTCATCTCAAACCCTAGTTCATCTCTTGTATGCAATCTTGTTACCTGAACTATAGATTGTTGCTAGGGGGTGACTAGTAGTGTTGATTACATCTTGTAGTTGATTACTATATGGTTTATTTGGTGGAAGATTATATGTTCAGATCCAATATGCTATTTAATACCCCTATGATCTTTAGCATGCTTATTATTTGTGAGTAGTTACTTTTGTTCTGAGGTCATGGGAGAAATCATGTTGCAAGTAATCATGTGAATTTGATATGTGTTCGATATTTTGATAGTATGTATGTTGTGATTCCCTTAGTGGTGTCATGTGAACGTCGACTACATGACACTTCACCATATTTGGGCCTAAGGGAATGCATGGTGGAGTAGTAAATAGATGGTGGGTTGCGAGAGTGACAGAATGTAACATCTCAAATTTTCAATTTGGAATGTTATACAATAGATCATCATTGCATATCATATTTATTGGCATTTTGGTTGATCCTAGAAATTTCACGCAACTCAAGGACCCTCGGAGAGAGTTGGGGATTTCGTTATTTTCATATTTGAGTTTTCTCAAATTTTGAAAATAGGATCATTTGATTTTATTATTTTATCTTCAATTATTTCTATTATAAAATTGAGAGAGGGAATAAAATGACTTTCCCAAAATAGAAATATTGAGGATTTAATAAAAAAATCAAATAAGATTTTATTTTGGTTTTATTTGCTATTTTATTTGAATTTAGGAAAAATTGCACGTTTTCAAAAAATTGCATTTAGGGCCAAGAAAATGTTCATCCTGTTCTAAATATTTTATTTAGACGGTGAAAATTTGTTTTGGCATTTTTAGAATTTTATTTATTTTTCTAGAATTTTTTAGTTCAGCGATATTGTTTTAAAAAACCCGCGCGCCGACTGGGCCGAAGCCCAGCCGAGCCGGCCCAGCGCCGCCGCCTCCCGCAAGCCGGATCGGGACCGGAGTCCCGATCGCCGCGCCGCCATGTCCGGGGAGGACTCGCCTCCCGAGGCCGCCCCCTTCCCCAAGTTGCCCCCTTTATAACCCCGCGGAGCCCCCTGGAGCCCGAGCCACCCCCCGCCCCAGCCGCCCCCGCCCCGCCCACCGCAGCCCCGCCCCGCCCCGCCGCCGCGCCCCGCCACCCACCCCGCCGGAGCCCCGCCCGGAGCCGAGCCAAGGTAGCCGCCGCACCGCCCCAGTTTTCATAGAAAACCCGCTTCGGGTTTTTTTAGAAAACCCTAGTTTTCGTTTTTTTAAATAGATTGGTTTTTCTCCGGTTTATTTATTTAGCGAGCGTTCGCTCGTCCATTCGTTTTAACAAACGCGTTCTTCATTTAGTTCCAGTTAACGAACGTTCGTTCGTTAACTTGATCGTCATTTTTTTTTCTCGGATTAAATCCGTGATTTTCTGATCGCGATTCCTGATCCGATGTTCGTTTTAGTCATTTTACGCTCGTTTATCGAAATCAGGCGATTCAAGCGCATGGAGTTTCGTCTCGAAACCCTCTTTCCATTTAACCAACTCAAACAAGTTTTTGCCTCAGTAAAATTTGACCTAGATTCAGATTAGTAAACGGAGCTTGTTTCTTTTTCCGTTTGTCTTTCGTTGCTTCATTCGATTTGTTTCTTTTTGCCAACCGGAGTTCTTAAGTTGAACTTTCTGGTTAGATCCCTTATTCAAGTTTTACCTGTGCATTAGATGAGTACTTATTGTATGCTTGTTTGTTTGCACTAGAGTATCCGGAGTGCGCCGCTTGTTACTTCGAATCACTAGGTTTCACTGATCATCAGCAAGGCAAATAACACTTTGATCATACTTCCTATTACCCAGTTTTTATTGCATTAGATCAACCCTCACACATTGCATGATTAGGATCTAATTAAATTGTGTGTTTGGGAAGTAGTTGAGGTAGTACCTACCACTTGTTTCGTTATCAAACCCTTGGGAGTTTCATCTATGTTTGCTTTAAGCCATGCTATGCTAGTAGACGTGGATTGGGTGAGTGAAATCCATGAAAAATGTGAGTTTGATAATTTAATGGTTTACTTAAGGTGGCAACTTAAACACACCTGGGTATTCCAGCGATTGCCTGTTTTTCTTTTGGACCGCCACCCAGGCTCAAAGGGATCATGAGATTATTCATACTAGAAACTTCCGTGTGCAGCCACAAGCTACTATGGGCTCTAGCATAGTTGACTAAGTCGTGCGAACTCTTATAGTGGTAGACTAGCAGATGTAGGGGATGTAGGTTGGTATGGTCTACCCGTTCGTAAGGTGCTAGCGCTTCTGCAAGACTATGTCTCGGTCATCCGTTTCTCAAACACCATGTAGTGCGAGAACCCCAACGGAGGAGATCGAGTCTTGTGGGGAAAAGTGCGCAAACCTCTGCAGAGTGTATAAACTAATCATGGTTAGCCGTGTCCCCGGTTATTGACATCTTGAGTATCTAGTACTTGGATTATCATGTGAATCTCATCATGTTACTCTAATTAATTTTGTTGGGTTTTAATGATGATGCTTAATTGGGATTGAGAATGCTGTCAACCCTTCTCAATGTTTAACAACTACCATGATAGTTAAATAAAATTTATTCCTTTGCAGTAGGAAAAAATTGGCTTTATGCAAAACTGTAACCATAGAGCTTTCCACCAGCAAAATATGCATGTAGTATAGCCTTATTCTTTCATTGCTCTCTATGTGTTACATTGCCAGCATATTCCATGTGCTGACCCGTCTTCGGGCTGCAACGTTTGTTGCAGACTTTTCAGACGACGGTAAGGTGCTTTAGGTCGTGGTTCTATACTCAGTGATGCCGTTGGAGTTGATGGACTCACTTATCTTCCAAGCCTTCCGCTGTTATCGTTATTAGATGGCCTTAAGCCATATTTATTGTAATAAGCTCTCTTTTGAGACACTCGATGTAATAAGTGTGTGATTGCTACTCTGTTATAAATCCTTCAAGTACTGTGTGGTGTCAGCATTACTGATCCAGGGATGACACCTGAGCACAGAGATTGGACCGTTTGAGGTCTGGTCGCTACAAGATGGTATCAGAGCACACGCTGACTGTAGGACACGACCACTAAGCTAAACCTAGATCACTACTCTCTTCTCATTTCTGACTCCTATCTTTTCTACTCTTTTAGGATGGCGGATGCAAGGAACAAGTTCACCAACCGGATGAAGATACACCCTTTGGACGTCACTTGAAGGAAGTCACTAGAATCATCTGAACATAGGAGTACCAAGCTTCACACCGGGACCTACAACGCCACTTTACCTGAAGAAGAGCGCTGGATGATTCAAGTTCAAGTTCCAGGAAGGACGTTCATGCCAGTCACTGAGCCCATAGAGTTTTCTTTTGATGCACCAACTTGGAGTCTAGGAAAGAGCATGGCAGCTCACATCGCCATGGGACGCATTGGAGAAGTTTACCGCAATGATCTCAAGGATACTATCTACCAGATTTGTGGGCGCCGAGATGAGCACTGGGAGATGATCAGCACCAGGAAGGATAGATCAATTGCAGCTTTTATCCAGGGGTTAAACCGGCACATTCAACGTCAGGAGAACCAGATGTGCGCCGACATGATAGATCTGAAGAAGGCAAGGACAAGAATCAAGGAACTGGAGGAAGAACTCAAGGCTACATGTGAAGATTATGAAGAGGAAATCAAAGTATTAGTGGAGAAGAATGACGATCTGATCAAGAAGATCAGAATATTTATGGGAGGCCCTACACCAGTAGAAGAAGATGAAGAACCCAAGGAGATTCGCCCGGAAGACTACATCATCATCGACGACACCGACTCGAATCCAGATGATAGCGATGATGACAATGTTGATGAAGCTGGAGCAGATATAATGGATTCTGCAACCGAAGAATATTTCTAGTAGACCACCCCATCCGTAGTAGTATTCCACCATGTAAATATAGTAGTCCGAGCACTTTTGCGATAGTTAGATCGATTGTATGCCCTTGTTTGATTGAATGAAGTGAATTGTTTTCTTTTGCCTCATGTGCATATGGGTAGTGTTTTATCTTTAGACCCCTCTCTATTCTTAAATCTCATCTTTTCTAAACCCTTAGATGACCCCGAGACGTGACCCTGGATTTACCTTCCCACCGGAGCTCACCCAGTTGATCCAACAGCAGAACACGTTGATGCAGTTGCTAGTCCAAAATCAGAATCAGGGGAACAACAACAACAACCCCCCACCACCACAACCTGTTGATCACTTAGCCCATTTTCTTAGGCTGAATCCGCCGGTGTTTTCTAGTAGCACCGAGCCAATAGTAGCAGATGATTGGCTCCGCAAGACAGCAAGGGAGTTGACCACGGCAGGATGCACAGATGCGTAAAAGGTGAAGTTTGCCGCACATCAGCTTGAAGGACCCGCAGCATCATGGTGGGAGAATTTCACAGCCACTTTCCCTGTCGACACTGTCACATGGGACCAGTTCCAGCAGGCTTTCCGTACTGCCCATGTTTCAGCACGAGCTATGGCCATGAAGAAGCGAGAGTTTCGCAACTTGCGCTAAGGAGGGCGGACGGTTGGCCAGTATGTGGAGGACTATAGTAAGCTAGCACCTTATGCCCCAGATGACATTGCTACAGATGCAGCTAAGCAGGAGAAGTTTCTGGAAGGACTGAATGATGAGTTGAGCATGCAGTTGATGGTAGCAACCTTCAACAACTACCAGGAGTTGGTAGATCGTGCTCTTATGATTGAAGGGAAGCAGCAGCAAATTGAGAACCGCAAGAGGAAGTATGGACAAGGAAGTACAATTCAGGAGCTCAGTAGAAGCCACGTTTTACCCCTAGACCGGGAGGACATTTTCAGCATACCCATGGAGGAGGTAGCTCGCACAATCACAATGGCACCAAGAATGGTAATGGGAATGGAGGAAGCAACGGCCAGAACCGCACCAACCCATCAACCCCAGCCAAGAGAGACCTGAGCCAAGTCACTTGTTTAAGTGCCAGAAGACCGGACATTATGCAAATGAATGTCCTGAATCCCAGAATGGAAATGGCAATGGAAGCTCTGGGAAGAAGCCGAACCCTTTCAATAGGGGACAGGTGAACCACGTAAACGTGGAGGAGGTTGAAGCCCAGCCCGATGCAGTAATAGGTAAGTTTTTGGTTAAGTCATTTACTGCACTCGTTCTTTTTGATACTGGTGCATCGCATTCATACATATCAAGGGGATTTGTGGATAAGTATAAACTGCCAACCCAAGCCCTTAGGTCACCCATGTTAGTAACCTCGCCTGAGCAGAGTATATGGCTAGTCTATGGTGTGATCGGTTACCATTAAGGATTGGTAGCTATATTCCCTCAGACCTAATAGTATTGGAATCAAGGATTGGATGTGATATGAGGCATGGATTGGTTATAAGTATGAAGGGAACATTGAATGTGCCACGTAAGTCAATTTCACTTACCACCCCAGAAGGGAGAAATCAAG